>NW_028152082.1:0-220000 GCF_964638095.1 Poromitra crassiceps
CATGCAACGCTGCTGCTCAGAGCTGCTCTTTAGCTCTATTAATCTGGTCAAATCTCACCGGATTCCTGTTTCCAGTACACTTTTAGCATTTGGTTTTTAACAGAGAAGAGTTGGAGCTGCTGAAAACATACAGTATGCAAATGAGAGGGAGACCATGAGTGATATACCCACTGAGATACAAGCATAGGTGTGTCTGTTGTCTGTATAATAGCGTGCATGCGACAAGTGACAAGTACAAGAAGGAAGGCTGGCCATAATGAGAATGAATCTGCACTTCCTGCCGCCCTTCAAAATAAAACCATTTAGAAGGGACAGGCACTGAATGCTGCTATAGCGCCCCCTAAAGGCTAAATGACAAAATACTTCTGATATAGGCTCAGAGTACATCCCTCCACACCTGTACCAAGTTTGGTTAGCATCGGACGATCTTTGTGAAATAGGCCCCACCCACAGAAAGTTGGAAGTGGATTATATCGCAACGGTGCGTTTTTTTTTAAAACTTCCAAATCAGTGTTGTGCAGGACAGTCCCCACATGATGTGTGCGTTGGTTTGGTGAAGATTGGACAAACTTTCAAGGAGAAATCGCAAAAAAACTGTTTTGGACAAAATGCAAAATGGCGGAAAATCTAGTCAGACGCAAATGGGCGTGGCCTAGTTGAGTAGATGCGGGAGGACCCAAGGAATCCAGGGAAAAAAGAATTTTGATGATAAACCCTACGGTTCAAAAGTTATGGACCAAAAGGTAAGGAGGGCTGTTATAGCGCCACCATATGGTCAATTGGTGCAATTTTTTCGGGGATAGTAAAAGACCCCTCAGTGCACCTGCCTACCAAGGTTCGTAGCTCTAGCTGTTATGGTTTCTGAATTACAGCTAATTTACTGCAAGATTTTGCAAGATTTTTCCAAACCCCATGCAAGTCAATGGGGAAAAAAATGGCGCTTAATGGCGAATTGTGGCCAAACCGCTTTCACAAACCCTTAACAAAGTCATAGCATACATGTCCTCAATAAGCCGGTCATTTTGAGATCTGGCATGTCTATGTGGCGCAAAAATTGGGGGCGTTGTTAGTCGGACAAAAAGTGGATAGCAACTATAATAATAACTAGATGGTCTACATTTCCTAACGAAAATGTAATTGTGCTTGCTGTCCTCGCCATGCACCGCCTGGCTTCCAAAATCCCTGCCCATGGACCTAGGGGGACTAAGTAGTTATGGGGGTGCCTATGTGAGTAAAAGGACTTTGGAGTAGAAGTACTTGGTAGGTGGGGAAGTCAGACTGGTTGTAGCCTACTAGAGAGACACAAAAGGCTAGCCCAATCTCTGCAATCTAAAACTACATTACCTGCAAACTACAGCATCAATAATTACCATGTATTGTAAATGTCTCCAACTGTCTCAAGGAAAATAGGACATGATAACCTCCAGAGAAGTAGTATTCCTTGTAGTGTCATTCATGTTTATGGTTGCGACAACAACTGTTTACAAAACTAGCAGGCTTACCAGAGCTGCAAACACACAAGTGAAAAGCTATCAATGGCTGCATCTAATCAGCCAGTAACTAATGTAGGCTATGTTCCATTATGTTAGTGTAAGAAGTCAAATGTACTGATAATAGTCCCTGGTCACCAAAGTAATGTTACCCTTTTAGTTTTGTTACAGAGTTGCTGATCGGTTGTCATGTGTCCAGTCAGCCAGAGAAGCTGCTTGGGTAGCATGCTAACTAACGCCTAACGCAGTGGTTCTCAACTGGTGTAGCCTCAGGACCCACTATTTTCCTTGTCATGAAGTCGCGACCCAAATTTCAGATTATTTTTTAAACCACTCAAATTTATTGCACAAAAAATAGCGAATTTATTTAATACACAATGCCTTCATGCACTGTCAAATGAACAAAAAAGTGCAACAGAAGTGCAACTACGGCTAAAAACCAATTGAAATAAGGCAGACTTGAATTACAGGCCTATATGTTTTTAAATTTAAACAAGTCAAACTGGTCATGGTCAGAAAGTCTTATTTGAACTGTATGAAATATGAAATAAAAGGCAGACTTTTCTTGAATCACAGGCAGGCTATATGCTTTTTAGTTAAACTGGTCATAACTTTTAATAAAACTGGGGCCATGCTAATCCAGTTTCAATCATCTGAATTGAACTAAAATTAAATATGAAATGAAAAGGCAGACTTCTCTTGAATTACAGGCAGAGCATATGCTTCAGCTTGTTAAACAAGTGAAACTGGTCAGGCTAATCCAGTTTCAATAATCTGAATTAAAAAAAAAAAAAAAGTACTGTACTGTAAAAGTCCGCGACCCAATCAAAACGGCCCCGCGACGCTACCCACCAGTTGAGAAACGCTGGCCTAACGCTAGCATTAGCTCAATTAGCTTGTTGCAACTAGTCCCAAACATTGATGAACAGTGTGTCCTAACGCCAGGGGGACAAGGTGTTTGTTTTGGCTGGCTGAGGTTAGCCTATAAGGCACAGTTGTTGTGGCTAACAGCCTCCGTTCACACTAGGCTATTCACACTAGGCTATCTCTTCCATTATGTTTTCAAACCCAGCTGGCTGTATAAAATGAACAACCACAAAGTGGTGACACTTACCCATGGGTTCAGTTCATTTTGTTCATTCATTGTTTTCTGGACATGTTACCATGCTACATTAACACAGCAGGTCACAGAACAGACAGGCCTCCCATGGTTGGCGACAAGTGTATATCATTGTCTCTACCCAAGATGCAACACTGCTCTACCCAACATGCAACGCTGCTGCTCAGAGCTGCTCTTTAGCTCTATTAATCTGGTCAAATCTCACCGGATTCCTGTTTCCAGTACACTTTTAGCATTTGGTTTTTAACAGAGAAGAGTTGGAGCTGCTGAAAACATACAGTATGCAAATGAGAGGGAGACCATGAGTGATATACCCACTGAGATACAAGCATAGGTGTGTCTGTTGTCTGTATAATAGCGTGCATGCGACAAGTGACAAGTACAAGAAGGAAGGCTGGCCATAATGAGAATGAATCTGCACTTCCTGCCGCCCTTCAAAATAAAACCATTTAGAAGGGACAGGCACTGAATGCTGCTATAGCGCCCCCTAAAGGCTAAATGACAAAATACTTCTGATATAGGCTCAGAGTACATCCCTCCACACCTGTACCAAGTTTGGTTAGCATCGGACGATCTTTGTGAAATAGGCCCCACCCACAGAAAGTTGGAAGTGGATTATATCGCAACGGTGCGTTTTTTTTTTAAACTTCCAAATCAGTGTTGTGCAGGACAGTCCCCACATGATGTGTGCGTTGGTTTGGTGAAGATTGGACAAACTTTCAAGGAGAAATCGCAAAAAAACTGTTTTGGACAAAATGCAAAATGGCGGAAAATCTAGTCAGACGCAAATGGGCGTGGCCTAGTTGAGTAGATGCGGGAGGATCCAAGGAATCCAGGGAAAAAAGAATTTTGATGATAAACCCTACGGTTCAAAAGTTATGGACCAAAAGGTAAGGAGGGCTGTTATAGCGCCACCATATGGTCAATTGGTGCAATTTTTTCGGGGATAGTAAAAGACCCCTCAGTGCACCTGCCTACCAAGGTTCGTAGCTCTAGCTGTTATGGTTTCTGAATTACAGCTAATTTACTGCAAGATTTTGCAAGATTTTTCCAAACCCCATGCAAGTCAATGGGGAAAAAAATGGCGCTTAATGGCGAATTGCGGCCAAACCGCTTTCACAAACCCTTAACAAAGTCATAGCATACATGTCCTCAATAAGCCGGTCATTTTGAGATCTGGCATGTCTATGTGGCGCAAAAATTGGGGGCGTTGTTAGTCGGACAAAAAGTGGATAGCAACTATAATAATAATAATAAGTATGTGGGATTTCAAGATTGTGCCTTGCCTGTCAGCAAGCACAATAATAATAAGTATGTGGGATTTCAAGATTGTGCCTTGCCTGTCAGCAAGCACAATAATAATAAGTATGTGGGATTTCAAGATTGTGCCTTGCTTGTCAGCAAGCACAATAATTATTGCTTTTATCTCGGAAACGGAAGGTGCAATCGTGATTCCGCCCACCACTAGCGTACTTTTTCACCCCGATTCCAACGCCGCCATCCGTGAGTCTCTACGACTTACGGTTGCGGAGATACGTTGCTGTAGCGCCCCCCATAGGCAAACAATAGCGCCCCCTACACGCCAAATGACACTATCTCTTCTGAAATCAACTCAGAAGTGTCAAGTGTCATACAAGAAGGAAGGCTGGCCATAATGAGAATGAATCTGCACTTCCTGCTGCCCTTCAAAATAAAACCATTTAGAAGGGACAGGCACTGAATGCTGCTATAGCGCCCCCTAAAGGCTAAATGACAAAATACTTCTGATATAGGCTCAGAGTACATCCCTCCACACCTGTACCAAGTTTGGTTAGCATCGGACAATTTTTGTGAAATAGGCCCCACCCACAGAAGATTGGAAGTGGATTATATCGCAATGGTGTGTTTTTTTTTTAAACTTCCAAATCAGTGTTGTGCAGGACAGTCCCCACATGATGTGTGCGTTGGTTTGGTGAAGATTGGACAAAATTTCAAGGATAAATGGCAAAAAAATGGTTTTTGACAAAATGCAAAATGGCGGAAAATCTAGTCAGACGCAAATGGGCGTGGCCTAGTTGAGTAGATGCGGGAGGACCCAAGGAATCCAGGGAAAAAATAATTTTGATGATAAACCCTACGGTTCAAAAGTTATCGAGCAAAAGGTAAGGAGGGCTGTTATAGCGCCACCATATGGTCAATTGGTGCAATTTTTTCGGGGATAGTAAAAGACCCCTCAGTGCACCTCCCTACCAAGTTTCGTAGCTCTAGCTGTTATGGTTTCTGAATTACACCTAATTTACTGCAAGATTTTGCAAGATTTTTCCAAACCCCATGCAAGTCAATGGGGAAAAAAATGGCGCTTAATGGCGAATTGCGGCCAAACCGCTTTCACAAACCCTTAGCAAAGTCATAGCACACCTGTCCTCAATAAGCCGGTCATTTTGAGGTCTGGCATGTCTATGTGGCGCAAAGATTGTGGGCGGTGTTACGCGCAGAAGTTTTTGGCAGATATAATAAGAATAATAACTAGAATGTTTACATTTCCTACCGAAAATGTAATTGTGCTTGCGTCCTCGCCATGCACCGCCTGGCTTGCAAGGTCCCTGCCCATGCAATTAGGGGGACTAAGTAGTTATGGGGGTGCCTATGTGAGTAAAAGGACTTTGGAGTAAAAGTACTTGGTAGGTGGGGAAGTCAGACTGGTTGTAGCCTACTACAGAGACACAAAAGGGGAAAGTCGGCTCAATCTCTGCAATCTAAAACTACATTACCTGCAAACTACAGCCTCAATAATTACCCTGTATTCTAAATGTCTCCAACTGTCTCAAGGAAAATAGGACATGATAACCTCTAGAGAAGTACTATTCCTTGTAGTGTCATTCGTGTTTATGGTTGCGACAACAACTGACTACATGGATTGTACATGGTCAAATGTTTGTCATATTTCATGTGACAGCCTATAAATAGGCAACATTAGATAGAGTGGTTGAATGCCTGTCGTAACAAACACAAAGTCAGAAATGAGCATTACAGACCTATTTGTTGTTGTTCTAATTTTTTGTTAATGTGGTGAGTAGTTGCCCCTGGACATGAGTAGTCAAATGTAGGAAATGTGTTCCAAAGGTATGCACAAGTAATGGAAAGTAATCAATTACATTGCTTCTATATTGTGATTTGGATTCTGTTACCGGTTACGATATTGAATCCAATTGTGGTTCCATGTGTAAAGTAATCCCCGAACCCTGTGAACAGACAAAGTCACATTACAATTGAATTGGTTTCCGGCAGAAAACCCCCAAATGATCAGACATGGCCACAGGACAGGATTCCCGGTTCTTTACTGAGAGACAGGGGGGGGGGGGCTTGAAGGACAAATGAAGAGAGAGCTTGTAGAGCTTTGAGACTACACCTTTACTCTGACCTTTGACCTTAGGCCTCCTGGGTCAGGACGAGATGGAGGGACCAGTGGAGGTCAGCAGAACCATCCAGGCTGCACCTCTACATCAATGACCCTCTGGACGTCCCTGGTCAGGACTTGCTCCGGAAGCAGTGGACAACCCTCAACCGCCTAAGGACCGGCGTCGGATGCTATGGCGCCTCAATGAAGAGGTGGGGTCTCAAGGACAGTGCCTCATGCGAGTGTGGAGCCCCTAGGCTGCACAGACTCTGGAACATATAATCACCAGTTGCTCCAAATACGGGCCACCGCATGGAGACCGCGGTCCATGTACGATGAAACATTGGCCTGGCTTGCCTCAACGGAGCTGCAGGTGTAAAGACACACGCCAGAAGTACTCTGAGCTTTGATGTAGTCTAAATCCGGCCTCAATTGGTAATGTTTGGTGTGTGGTTGCGAAGGTGTAGGCCTATAGGTGTAGGCCTATTGGCCTTGTGGCCATTGGTCTATTTAATGCCTCTCTTAAAAGAGCACCTCGGAGATGCTCAGTCTCCCTGAGACTGAGCCAGCCGATAGGCTAACTGGAAAAGTGCCTGGCTGAGCCACGTGTAACGTATAGGGCAAGTCGAATAATATAATTTCAGTGTGCAATAAAGATAGGCTAACTGGAAAAAGTGCCTGGCTGAGCCACGTGTAACGTATGGGGCAAGCCGAATAATATAAGTTCAGTGTGCAATAAAGACAATTGGCACGTAAGGTATACTTACTCTATGTATTTGCTTACTTAGACGTACTCCACTATTTTGCTCCTATCGCATTTAATACTGTTGATTCCATGCTATGTTGTGTTCTTTCTTCCTATTCTGCTTATTTTACTATCGCATTACTACTGTGTATTTTATTTTATGCTATGTGTGTTATGTGAACGAGCAACTGTAACTTGTCCCAATTTCCCCCTGGGGATCATTAAAGTCTTTTTGATTCTGATTCTGATTCAGGATTAACTGTGTTCGCTACGGTGTTTGCAGGTGGTTGGTTGGGCATTAGGTTGATGTTTCCTAGGGTGTACTAAGTTGTTGTAGTTGTCCATAGATGTTCCTGCTGATGGTCATCAGTGTATAAGTTATTACTTATAGGATGTCAGTAATATGCCAGTAATATACCAGTTACTTTGTCAAGTAAGTCAAGTTCCAAATAGTTTTTTTTTTGGAAATCAAATCACATATAGAAAAAAAAAATCCAATCATTTCCTAATCAAACTGTGTGTTTTTATGCAAATAACCACTATAGATGACAAGAAAGGAAAAGGATAACATTTCGAATTTCGGATTTTTTCCACTGACTTCAAGGTGGTTGCAATTATTTTTCAGGATGTTCTGGGGCAGCAATGTCATTCTGCTGCAGCTGTTGTTTTGGTGAAAATAATGCAAAAGTAGTGTAATAGGTAACAAGTTACTCTACACAGACAGTAAGATTGTAAAGTAACATTACTTTCAAATGAAAGTAACTAATAATATGTAATATATGACTATTTGAAAGTAACTTGCCCAACACTGATGCTCATTGACTGTATTCTGCTGTTGCTTGCCTGTCAGGTGTCACCGTTGAACCTGGGATGTAAACATCAAATTTGTTTCCAGTTGGGCCTCTGGTTTGACATTTCAGAGTTGTGATGCTTTGAAAGCCTCAAGCCTCCTCTAGCCAAAGCAAAGTCTGCACTGCATTATTCATAGAGCTGTATGTAATGACGCTATGTCTATAATATCATTATAGAAGATCGTCTGTTACAAAAAAGATGGCCACTCGGTAGTGCTCTCTGCGCCCTGAGGCAGAGCATATCAGAGATGGTCTACAGAGAAAGATGATCACTCCGAGTGCAAAGGGACGGGTGTCAAACAACTTCATTTAAAGTGACAGTAATATAATGCAGGTCTAGGGTTGAACTGGCCAGGTTCCAACTGCAATATATATTGTGATCAAACCTTTAAATATGGCAGTTAAATGCTGCCGTCACCTGGATAAAACCAGTAATTGGCTCAATGTCACAATCAAAGAGGCTGAAAGAATCCCACACAGGAAACAGGGTGGCAATCCAAAAAGGTCACTTTATTATCTAATTATCTAAAATAAGTTAAGGCTTCCTATAGACAGCTGGCTGCATATGCAATTCATCAAACCTTATTAAAAACCTTGCTAATATGGACAGGACAAACGTCAACGCCGCTCATGAGCTGGTTGTCGGCGGCAGGCCATCTCTAGCTGTCTCTCTCCCCGTCCCGAGTCACAGACGTGCAGGCAGAACGCTCCACCAGCGGCGGCTTCCTCTGTGCCTTCAGCCGTTCATGAGCTGGTCCTCTGCGGCCGCCACGCTCCCTCCCCGTCCCGAGTCAAAGACGGCAGAACGCTCCACCAGCGGCGGCTTCCTTCATGAGCTGCTCCTTGGCGGCCGCCACGCTCCCTCCAGACAGCTGCTCCTCGCCGGGTCGTCTTGCGTGTTGATGCTTTGAGTCGTTAGAAGGAAAATGGGAAATGCTATATACGCCTGTTTTATATATACCCGGCTAGCGGACCTGAAGGGGACAGGACCGCAAGGGGGCGTGGGCACTGGCTTGTTTCTTGTGAATAAAAGGAGGATGTTGGCGCCTGAATTCATTCCAGAAACTATGGCTGTTTGGATTGTCGGGAGCTCGCTAATTCGCCGCCTGCAGGCTCACTTGGAAGCGGGAGATTGTGATCCAAACCTGGGACTGGATGTCGATGTGGTCTGGCTTGGGCGTTCAGGGATGAGGTGGGAGCATCTCATGCCGGTGCTCCGTGAGAAGCTGATAGTTTCTCCGCCGCCAGCTCTCATCGTTATCCATCTTGGTGGAAACAACATTGGCTCTACAGCGAGGGTCGATTTGATGGTGAGGATGAAGTCAGACATTCGGGAAATCGAGTCTCTCTTTCCCAATACCAAATTGCTGTTGTCTGACATTCTGCCGCGTCGGAACTGGAGAGGCCAAACTGCCCGTTCTGGGTACGGCTTGGAAAGGGCTCGACGCTGGCTGAATGGTGTCATGTTTGGTTTCATGCAAGACAATGGTTTGGATTGCATCAAGCATCCCAATATTACATTGAATCATTTAGCTAGGGACGGAGTTCACCTAAATTTAGCGGGGAATAGGGCTTTTCTTTCAAACATCAGAGTGGCAGTAGCTGTTAGTCTCCCTTAAAAATTCCTTTGCAGCAACAAAACGGCTCTTTTAAGAGCCACACACATAGTCTGAAAAGAGCTCATCATTCTGACACGTTTGCCCGGGTTTCAAGTGGCAAGTTTAGGAAGTGAGATGTGATTTTATCAAAGACACATGACGTTACAATTGTCGGCTGTGCAGGAACTAGCCAGCTTCTCCATCCATCCCTCTTACGTTTGAAAACGTTCCCAGTTGATATCACTAACTAGGCTACTTGTATAGCCTTTGATAGGCTTGTAAATTACGCTGAATAGCCTGGCCGCGCAAAGTCTCCAAGACGCGCTCATTTTGGCAGTCAGTTACAACAGTATGCCTTTCTATCCTTAATGTATTGTCTATTAGCTTCCATGACACATAATATGCCTGGCGCTGGTTCTCCCTCTAAAAAGACATGTTAATAATAATAATAATAATAATAATATTTCATATTTCGACCAGCCCCGACTCTACACCGAGCTCACCGTCATGTAGCCTATGGCATCTGACTTTGCGGGTAAGAGCCCGGCCGACATTCATCAGTTTCTCCTCCAAAAACAACTGAACGAAAAAAGCATGGCACAAGTGTACACTCTCACAGCCTCGATTGACTGGCTGCCCTGTAAAATAAACAAATAGCCTATAGCCTATGGAAATCAGTGGTTAACAATTCAAGTCGCAGGCGAAAACTCGCAATGCAACTTGTGATGATAATTAGACGTCAATGTGTAAGTAGAGGCATGTTGGAATAGCAGCATGTAACCGTCTGGAGCAGATCTGGCGGACATCAGGGCTGTAAAGAAGTCCTGAAGGTCTTTTAATAAGGAATTCATTCTTTCTGCTAATCTTTTATTTTATTGGCTTTGTTTTGTGGGACTTTTCTTTTGAAACTCTTAGAGCGGAAGTAGTTATGTTGCTTTTGCACGCTACTTGACATAAGTGTGGGCACTAGCAAGTAGATTAAAGTAAATGAAATTAGTAGTTCCATATAAAGTAGTGTCATAGAATAAACAAACATAGCTTGGCAAACTCCATTTGGCCACCATTGTATGTTGCCCCATGTTGTGTAGCACTTACACATAAGCACACAAGTTGTTTACAAGTATCACATGTTATAGTGTCCAAGCATCTCAAACTTTGTGACGCCAGGGATGCTTAAACAGACACAAATTAGCTTTTGTTTTCAGGGCCCCATCAGTTTATTACAGAAAGCGAGCATGTATTAAAATGAAGGGCAGTGTTTCTTAACCACTGGCAGGTATCAGAGCCTCATCTAGCGCGCTGTGGAGGACCTCACATCAATCTAACACAGATAGCTTTTCATGCATTGGGAAGGTGGTCCTCACAATAGTTTTACCAATCAAAAGTGGGCTTTGAATTTCAATAGGTTGAGTTCCCCTGCTATTCGCTGCATTTCCATTGTGCATAATGTTAGCAGACAGTGATGACCAAATATGAACAATACATGATTTTAATAGTGCTGAAATGCATCTGCAGCAACATTGAAGACATTGGAGTCACTTTGGAGACTTCTTTCAACGGGGTAGGGAGGGTGCATTGGAGAGAGAATGAGGATTTCCGATTTGAAAGGGATCCAGTCAATGAAAGTTCGGATGGAATGAAAATAGCTATTGCTCAAACGGTCAAATGGCACAGTTGTAATTTGTTTGCAAGATTAAACAGAGTAGCCAACATACTGTAATCCCATTTGAAATTGGCAAATAAAGAAATGGCCTAACAAACAACATAATAAACATTACAGTGCCTTAATGTAGTTATAGCTAAATGGGGAAACGAGTAGCCTATCCCTTCATACACACGGTGAAGACACAGAGATGAAGAATATTTGAACTCAGTAAACCCTTCATGTTAATTCAACTGTGTGTATGTGATTCCAGCTGGTGATGTCATCAGTCCTTGCGGTGGAGTCAATCGTAGAAGGTGGGGGAATCTTTGGCCAACACCAGCTTCATTTCTTGCAGGTGTTGGAAGTTCAGCGCCTTAATGGTCTGCGTGGGGACAGCAGGGACAGCGGGGACACTGGTGACTGTGCTGTTCTTGCTCAGAGACGGGGACTCAGGGCTTCTCGTCATCTGAGTGAAAATAGGTAGACTGACAACGGAGAAGAAACTTTAAGTTTTAATTGATTACACAGTATGTTTTAACTTTGAATGAATAATGTTTTTTGAAATAAATATTAACTTGATGGATGTTGTCACACTGTCAGCCAGCCTTCAAGTGTAGCACTTAGACATATTGTAAGCACACATGATGTTGTAGTGTACAAGCATTTCCATGAATTTCATCATGGGATCTGAATACCAGTGTCAAGATTAGCAAATCCCACCAGCGAGTATTTCCTGCAGCAGCTCAAAAAGTTCCGGGTCAGTCGTTACACTCAATCACTCTCCCTGCCTTTTATTTGTTAGATAATGTTCTGTCTGTTTGTGATCAAACAAAATATCTGGGTCACTTAATCACTGACCAAATGTCTGATGATGACCACATGTATTAGACAGTGGCGTGTGCTATATGGGCAGGCTAACATGCTGGTGCGGAAATTTCGTTAATTTTCAGATGATGTAAAGATGAACCTTTTCAGAGCCTACTGTACCCCCATTTATACTGCTCGCCTGTGGGTGAACTTCAAAAAAGCGAGCCAACATCAGCTTCAGGTTGCATATAACGATTGTATGCAGAATTTGATGATAAAACCTAGGTGGAGTAGTGCAAGTGACCTATTTTGTAAGGCAGGAGTCTACACTTTTCAAGGCCAGAATGCCATCATAGTAGTGCTAACCAACCCTGTGTTTAGTGGTGTGAGATACAACTCACAAATGTAACATATGTATGTGACATAAAGACATGACATGAAATGGTGAATTTGACAGATGTTTCTAATGACATTTGTTAAGTGGATGTTGTCACAAGGTGTCTGTGTGTGTGTACAATGTGCATCAAAACACAGACACTTACCTTCATTTATAGAACCATTTGCAACAGTAGCCCCATAACGCGACGCCTTCCTACTGTACTTACTGTACAGCAGTGGGCGCCACACAGCGTTAGAATCCTGAATAGGTGGACAAGGCTGTTTAAAATGTTCTCCTACCCATATCCAACCTCTGATTGCAGATCTGCAGATATGATCGCCTGCCTAGTGAAGCCAGTAAGTTTGTCGTGGAGGTAAAATGATACTGGTGCGTGAAACAACTGTTTACAAGCAGTCTTTGCACAGCCTGTGCCGTATTGAGGACAGGAGAAGCTTCCTAGTGCCGACAGGAAGCTTGGGAGTTTGAGTATTTCATAAAGTGTTTTGCTTCCCAGGTGCGCTGGATTTGTGTTGATCACTGACAGCCGCATGTGTTGTTTGCTCGCCGCGTGCAAGCGGTGCACCATGATAGTGAGATCAAACACACTTTGCTGTAAATTCAGTGCAGGCTGTGCAAAGACTGCTTCTAAACCCATGTTTCACGCATCAGTATCATTTAACCTCCCCGGCAAACTTACTGTCTTCACTAGGCTGGCCATCATATCCTCTGATTTGCAGTCGGAGGTCGGATACAGGTAGGAGAGCTTTTTGAACAGCCTTGTCCACCTATTCTGGATTGTAGCTGTGTGGCGCTGACTGCTGTACAGTAAGTACAGTAAGAAGGCGTCACGTTATGGGTCTACTGCAGCAGTTGTCCCAGCATCTGCGAATGAATAAAATGAACAAAGTTTGACTGTAATATTTATGACAGTAGATCGCTTTAGAACAAAACATAGTCAGGCAGGTGTATAATTTTTCTACATTTATTTTGGAACACCGGAGTAGAGAACTTGTAAAACCTGGTGGAAAAACAGATCTAACTTATCTGTTAGTGTACATTTTGATTAACTTTTAGTGACCTATGAGAAATATAACGAATGTGGGTAATACACTTGAGTGTTATCATCAACAGCGTCATCCTCATCCATGCCAATTAGTTTGATTATGATTAATTTTTAATCATCTAACGTTATGCAGGTGTTGTAGAAAGTTGGAGATGTTGGAGCCCTTAGCTGCGACTGCAACTTGGGTAGGTTTTGCACACTGGGTAGCTGTCATCTTTAACAAGACACTGCGCGTCCTTTTTGTAACCGAAATGCTGCCATACCCATGACTTTAGACGTTTTTTTGGGGGGAAGAGATCATTTCTTTGAGTTGCTTGTGGTCTCTCAGGCTCTGCCATTACGTTAGCTGTAATGCTAGCGTAGGCAAGAGTCAGATAACTAACTAGCGTTACATCGTTACATCGATGGCCGTTCAGTAAACAAATTAAGAGGTCACGGAGACCACAGTTCGTGTCAGGCGACTGACACATCGCGCACGTCTCTGAAAAGTTTATGTTTGGCTGACGTCCATGGCTATGAGCTGTGTTTGTGCACCCGCTAAATAGTCCGTGCGGAAACGAAGCGAGAGATTGGTTCCTCTCGTTCCAGCGTTGTTTGCGCCGCATCGTTGTTTAAACTGACGGACTTATTTTGACAACAAAACACCCGGTGTTACGGAGCCTCTGCGGTTATATAACCGTGACGTTTTAAATGGCGGTTAATAGTCAAACCCCTTAACCCCTGCCTCCCTAGTTTCAACTGGGCAGTGTAGCTCCATTAGCTGTTAGCGGCTAACGGCTAATCCACAGTCATTCCAACCAGTTCAACACAACAACCCAACATCAAATAAACGAGTGGGCCAGATATATGGGGTAACATATCTCTAACACAGGGTACCTAACAAAACCACCAGCTTACCTGGAAAACGCCATAGAACTGAATCTGTTTCAGGCACACGTTCAACTTCAGATGGCTCGTTTTCATTTCCGGGTCCGAGATCTCATGGGTGTGACGCGCTCGCGCGAGAGTACCGCAACCCCGACCTTCTCTGCACAAACGCTGTTCACATAGTGATGCTGCCACCTGTTGGCGATAGACTGGTGCTACAGGACTCAGGCTAATGTGACGTTTTGTGTGGGAGTGTTTGAATAAACCCATTGCAGCAACGTGACGTGCGCATGCGTGGAGGACCTTGGTCAAAGCGCGCTAGCTTGGCGCTCATTCCTTGTTCTGACTCAGATACCACGGACCACTGGAAAAATGCAGCGTCCGAACACCCCCACTTGCTCCCCCAGCAAAATCGCGAGATACGCCACTCCAGGGCCGATGTCCCAACTCCGGGAGAGGCTCATAATATTTCGGGTAGGTGTATTTTGTGTTCATTTGAACAGATTCATAGCCATACAGTGTTCACTTTATCATGGTCCAATCAAGCTATTTGTGTGGAACATTCGACTGTCCTTGTAAAGGGAAAATGGGTTTTGGGTGAAAAGCAAAGAGAAACGGGCAGAAATGGCTTGCTATGCACAATAGATGTTTGGGTAGTTAACTAAAAACAGCTATTGGAACAACTCAGAATTACACTGGGGCTGTGTTGTGAGTTATGTTTCTCTGTTATGGAGAACCCACCTGTCAGCCAGAATGGACGCTAATACAAGGCAGAGAAACCATTCTCCTGTCAACATATTTTTGCCAGACAAGCCTCTGTTTGTTCCTTTTTAAATATACTTTATTCAATTATTCAATCAGGGGTTATAAACATTTACACTAAATACATTTGTTTTTGTGTTTTTATTTTATTTGTTATTAACAGTATAAAAAAATAGTTATCAAAAATAAGAAGTCTGTTAGAAGGTGAGCAGGAGCCAGGGTGTGGGTGTCTTTGTTCTGAAGTCCAGTGAAATTTGTATTTTCAGTTATGCTATGATTTGTTTATAGACCACTTCACCTGGGATGACGGCTTGGTGGATAATTATGGCACACCTCGTCTTCCACAATTTGGCCATGACCACACAAACAACCGTCCAGAAAAAGTCCTGGTGTGGCCCTGTCATAGTTAAATTAAAGACACCATACATCACAGCATTGTAATTCACAGTAACATAAAGACCAATACCAATCATTTTCCCCCAAACATATTTAGATGGCTCACATTTTAAGAGCAGATGTTCAACAGTCACATCCTCCTTGCAGTCGTCCATAGGACACTCTTTGGTTTTAACAAAGCAGCTCCACTTGACGACTGCTCGGACCGCTAGTCTGCCAACTGAGACCAGCCACATGATGTCTCTCTTGTTTTCTGAGAGACACTTACTAAATATATTTTTAATACAGACCTGAGAGCTTGCTTAATGTAAATGTTTGTATGGGAAAACCCCACCATACAAGTTATTACACAATTTTACATATATATATTGGTTGGACATTTCATTCCCAGCAATATTAATGTGTGCAAACTTGTTCACAAAGTCACCAGACAAAAGTTGACAGGTTGCTGTATTTGGATGTGCTGATACATGTTTATTCAATAATAATGTGTTGTTCTTTTCACAGCATGATCTGGCCCAGGGGCAAATCCCCAGGGAAGAGATGTGCACAAAGGTAGACTTTATCACCAACTGGTGCCTCCAGCACCTGCAGGCCAAACAGCCCGCTCCCTCCGCTCAGGAGCTGGCTGCTTTAAGAGACCAAGTGCGTGAGGAGCGGAGGCAGCGGGCTGTTTTGTCCACCAAAGTGGCCCAGCTGGAGGCCCAGCTGAAAACCCTGGAGGACGAGGCCGGTAGGCGGATGGAGCAGGAGTGGGACCGGGCACTTGTGAACGAATTGAATGGTGAGTGTAAATTCTCTCACATTTATGAACAACACAACACAAATCCACAGCTCTGCCAGAGAACCCACAATAACCAAAACATTCCTCCTATGTAAGGTGTGTAGCATCTGTACATATAACGAGAGCAATGTTAAAGGGACACCCCATGGATTTTCAATGATGATTTATTTAGCAGAATCTCACACATATCCAAAAACTGGAAACAGTTTTGCAGGCATGATTTGAATTGGACAGATATTGAGCGCTCATTTGAGTGAAAGTTGTGGACCAGTGAGGTCATTCATGCACAAATGCCATCACTTGTCCACAGCTTAACTCAAATCAACTCTCAATAACTGTCAAACTCCATGAATGGCTGCAAAACTGTTTATATTTTTCTGATATACTACTGATTTTGGGATGATGACAAAGCTGGTTGAAAATCGGTGGAGTGTTCCTTTAAGAGTTGACTCATTACATGAGACGTAATGCGGGTTTGGTTCTGAGGTGTGCCAATAGTTTAGTTCCACCTGCATGTGCGATGTGACTAGCAGTTTTGATACAATAAGGCTGTACGTCACCTTACTAAATACACAGACTATTGTGAAGCACTGACATTGCATGACTGTGCTGTAAACATGAATGAGCTTTGAACATTTGTTGTGTTTTTAGAATCAGAGATAGCTGCCGGTTCCACTCCTGCTCCTGGAGCTGCAATAGAGGTGGCTGGAGGTAAGCAATGCATGGCAGAAATGTGAAATGGTATGTCAGCTGTCTTAGTCAGAGTCTTGTGTCCAGTGCTAGGATACTAAACCTCAAACGGTTACATGCTGCCACTCCGACGTGCTGCCACTCCGACGTTCTGCCACTCCGAAATATGGGCACTCAGAAAGGGGGTCTATATTCCCCGTTTTTCACTAATCTCTCCCAGCCCCCACGCCAAACCTAACCTCCCCCCATGCCTAAACCTAACCTCCCCCAGACCCTAACGCAAAACCTAACCTCTCCCACCCTCACGCCTAAACCTAAGGTCGGCATTGCGGCTTCTAAGGTGAACGACCGCCAGTTCGAATAATGGAAGTTAACGTTCAGAGTGGCAGGGCTTCGGAAAGGCAGACAGTTACCACCACAAACGGAACTTGAAAATTGACTACTGTGTTATTGAAAGGTAGAGTAAGCTTGGAAAAGTCCATTGTTTTTCGACTAGGCTGTTGAGTGATTTGCAAGCAACAACTTTGGAAAATCAAAATGACAAAGCAGATGAGTTAACATAATAATCCACACATTCCACAGTGTTCCCATTGGTCTTTGAAATTCTGTTTTTGTATTTGATGTGTGCCAAAGAAATCCAAGCCTTGAAAGTTTGTGAAAAATGACATGTTTCATTGAACATGCGAGAATGTATAGATATAGTGCATGGGTTGGAGTGTAATTTTAAAAATAACATGTAGTGTGGCATCACTGTAACATAGGAGTTTCAGAAATGTCCACACGTGTTATGATTTTTTTAATAGTTGTGTGTGAGCTTCTGTAAGTAGCTGTCACACATGACTGTGCTGTCGTCATTATTGACCTTTGAACATTTGTTGTGTTTTTTGAATCAGAGACATCTGCCGGTTCCGCTGCTGCTGTTGTGGCTTCTGAGAACCATGCTGCCGGTAAGCAATGTGTGACATGGCAGAAATGTGAAGTTGTACGTCAGCTGTCATTGTTGTACTCTTGTGTCCAGTGCTAGGTTACTAAGCTTCTAACGTAACTTGAACATTGACTACCGTGTCATTGAAAGGTAGACTTAGCTATTCGCTTAGGCGATTAGGCTATTCAGTGATTTGCAAGCAACATCTTTGGGAAATAAAAATGACTAAGCAGATGAGATAACATAATAATCCACACATTCCACAGTGTTCCCATTGGTTTTAGAAATTCTGTTTGTGTATTTGATGTGTGCAACAGAAATCCAAGCCTTGAAAGTTTGTGAAAAATGACATGTTTCATTTAACATGCTTGAACGTCTAGATTTTGTGTATGAGTTGGACTCTAAATTGAAAACGATCGTTTGTCCTCACTGTAACATAGGTGTTGACAAGTGTCCACACATTGTTGGATTTTAGTAATAGTTGTGTGTGAGCTTCTGTAAACACCTGTCACTTGTCATTGTAGGATTGTCAGTGTTATAGTAATTTCGCTTGGTCTGTGTCTCAAACTATGCTCTGTTGGCTCTTGAAATATGAGGCAATTGGTTGTGAAAATTCTTTGCATTTGAAGTTTTGGAAGACGTGGGAACCTGTGTCCAAACTCCATGTGCTGAATTGGGAGAATAACAGTTGCTTTTTTGTGTTTTTCAGAGATGGAGTAATGTTTGTCCTTGTCTTTTGTTTGTTGTTCTTGTTGTTTGTTGTTCTGTTGGAGGACACTGAAATAAAGTTGTAGTTTTCATGTAGTGATGTGTCGCCTGGATTAATGATTCAGCATGTAGTCAAAGTGTACCGATTAATTTAGGTTCATGGGTATGGATTGAATAATCAGGGGACTTTGAAGTTACATGTTAACAGACAATAAATCAGGTGTAAAATAAATTAGACCTAGTTGAAGGACATTGTATTTTGGCCATTTCATAAATCGGCAGTACTTGTTCCAATTTCCTCTGGCCCCAATGTGTATATTGTCTTATTGATGACATGTCAAACCAACAATGTGGCTTGTTAAATCATTGTGAATGCATCATACATGCAAAGGATATTTCAGTTGTGTTGTGACGATGGAGGTACATTATGCGGCAAGTGGGTATGGTCAAATTTACATGAAAGAGAAAATGTATTTCCACTTTGTGTTAGCTTATCCATACTGAGACACTGGCATTGTGTAAGTTGTGACAATTCTTGTCTAATAAGATGAATTGGACAGGAATGGAGGCCACCACACATCCTGGATGGCAAGTACTCTGGAATTAACTGTGATGTTCGAAATCACGGTTATTAGTGGAATTGGTGAAATGCTGCATTTTAAAGTGTTCTGGATAGATAAATGTTTGATGAAACCCCAAAGTACCCCTGCTTTTCTCTTGGAGGCAGAGTGACTAGACTGGAAGTGAAATTGGTCCCAAAAATATCAGAGCTGACAGAGGCATGGATAAAACTTACAATCCTGTATGAACTGTTAAACTGCTTTTGTGAACAGGTGGACATGAAATTTGCCATTCAACGATTACAGCTTAAAATGATACAATTAAACACTATTCATTGGATTCCATGTTGGTATATGATTACATCATAGAGGCGAGGTGTGTACTGTCGTAATGTGAATGTAGATTGAATTGAAAAATGGCAAATCTCTGCCATTGTTCTTAATTCATTCATTTTAAATGTATTGATTGTTGAATGAGACCAATGTTGTGGCTATTCATTTTAAAATGGAAATGCAGCCTTTATTTCATTGCTTATAGAGTGTAATTTGCATCTGGAAGGAATTAATTACAATGATCTATGCAGTATCATTCTGTTTTACTCAGAGCCTTTACTTTGAAAGATAACCCTGGAAGTGGTGTGTGTTTTTGAGGTTAGTGTGACAGCGGAGCAGGGGGCCTTTACTTTGAAAGATAACCCTGGAAGTGGTGTGTGTTTTTGGGTCTCACTTGACAGCGGGCAGGGGGCGGGTTCATTTCAAATGTTCCTTCTCCGATTGGCTATTACAGTCTTTCAAATTTTTTCATTGGTTGACACTGGTTTCTTCCGTGACTGTTGGCCCCGCCCCTTTCCCTTTGTTGCATAGCACAAACTGAGGTAGGTCGACTGTGTCTTGTGCTCTATGTATTTTGCTGGAATATGTTTGTAAATCTGAAGTTAGCTTAGTCAGAAGTCCCTGTATGCATAGTGTAAGACGTTACAGCTTAGCAAATGATTTTTTTTCCATGCATGAATGTGTTAAAATGGTTCTGCTAGTCATACTAGCAACAGTGTTTGGTAGCATGTAGCTCATTGGTAGCATGTAGCTCAATCGGCGTTAGCATGTTGCTACTGTTGCACAAAGTAGACAGGTAGCTTCAGGAAGATTTGTTCTCTCAGCCACTGCAATGTTGCTATTTAAATGCTATCAATGACAATAAAACCACCTATACATCAGAGACTCTGAAGGAAGAATGACTGAAGAGTGTTGCATTGAGGCCAACTGAGAGGCAACATGCAAAGAGTGCATTATAAGGACTGGAGCTGTGGCTAGCTGTAGCTGTGATACTTTTTGTGATTTGTTCAGCCTCAACAGATATGGTGTAATAGTTATCTAGCATTGCAATTGACTTGTGGTTTTGTGGCTGGTGCTGCAGGGGTGCCCAATATGTCGATCGCGATCGCGAAGGTAGTGTGGTCGATAGCATGGCATTGAGGGGTAATTTTTTTTTTTTTTTTTTTTTTTTACTGTTTTTGCACTGTCTTTCCACTGTTTTCCACTGTATACTCAGTGTATATATATATAAATATGTTTGGTAGATCACTTTGACTTGGTCATTTTAAAAGTAGCTCCCAAGCTGAAAAACTGTGGGCACCCCTGGGGGCTATAGCCTACAGTACTACCAAAAATGACACTGGGTGATAGGCTATGGTTGAAATCAATATGATAATCATATAGATTTTTCTCTGTCAATGTTGTTCATGCTAATGTAGGTTAGGATGACGTAGCCTATTTAAACTAACTTTATGCAACTTTCCAGCAAAAGGTAGAATCCACAGTACCATGTACCACTAGAGGTTTCCTCACACCAAATTCAACTATAGGGCAGGCTATTGTTTTTAGTGCTGTCGTGAGTTGGCTGTGTTAAATAAAAAGTCTGCTACATCAATGTAACTAGCCTACTTTGGGGTGAATTGTGAATGGAGGCTAAACATTACTATTTTTTAGAGGTTAGTATTCTGCACAGCCTCTTAGGTCATGTAATGCTTATCACTCAAAAATGAAAAGGGAACATTATATGTAGACTTTAAATCTTGCACAAATGAGATTACGAAATGTGGTTATTAAGGGGGACCCCCTCCCCCCTTAACCACCTCCCACTGCGTAGTGGTTCATACCTTGCCATACCTTGGGTGTTGCTGAAATGCTGCCACTGATTTCACTGTCATGTTGTTGCCTGAATGAGAAGGTAGTGTATGTGAAGTTAAAAAAAAAAAATATAGTCTGCACACTGCTGGACTTGCTCACAGTTGATTGATTGAAAATAAATCAACTGGGAGCAAGTTGCGCAGTGTGCGGATTCGATTTTTTTTTTTAAGTTTCATTGCTTTTGTCCTGCACCTGCATTTTGAGTGGATGTGCGCGCTCTACGTTTTAACTGTATGTAAAGTTACCTGTGCTTCAATAATTAATTCAGATTTAGACTACTTATGCATTGACCTCTGAAATGAGGACACATTGATCTCCCCTACATAAGCCACCCACTGTTTTTGTCTTTCCTAGATTGACTTGAGATACAGAATTTGCTCTATTGATCATTCACAGGTGAGTTAGCTGTTAGTAAGATGTAACACCAAATTGGAGTGCAATTACTTGCAGATATGTCCACATATTTGTGTGTGTGAAAGAGAGAGAGAGTGAGTGAACCATGAAATACATTCACCTCGCCAAAATGTTTTTGGAAATCTGTGTCAGACACAAAAGTCGCCTTTTGAAGACTCAGGCAACTGGCTGATTCTCATCAAAGTTTGTCTTTTACGAGGACAATTGCTGACTTTTTTGAACAACTAAGCTTCTGATATAGTAAGGTCATGCCTTGTTACCTGTGACTTCATAGTATTGAAATAAAGTGAGTTTAATGCTCAATACAGATTTCCTAAAGGATTTTGGCTAGGTGAAGGGAGGGTTTTGACTGGCTATTGATGACACACAGCATGTAAGACCCTGAGGGTTAGAAATACATCTCCACAAATGGACCAGCTACATGTTTTTTTTTTTCCTATCAGAGGGTATATGTAAGAGTAAACCACATTAATCCCAACTTTGTATTTCAATCTTTCACCTCTATTAAATAGATAATGCATTCAGTTCCACAATTAGTCCTTAGCTGTTACCACGTGCTCTCCGTGATGCCCAATTCTCTTGTTTCTTTGTAGCCTCCTGTTCCAGTTCGACATTTCTGCGCTTGTTTTCAGGTAATTCACTCCATATTTAGAAAAGCACTTTGCAGGCACTCATGTCACTGGATTTGCAGCTGCCATCATATACATTAAAACATGATGTCATGCACCTGAAAGTGTATCTGTGAATAGTATAATGTCTGTGCACTGGGCAGCTTTCTTCCCATGTGTTTTCAGACCAAAATGTCTTTATATTGAAGTGCAGTCTAAGTAAAACTTGGTTGTCTTATTTGCAGGGTCACACCTTTAAACCGAGCCAGAGAAGTCGTGTTCCTCCACATCTGCAGTTTTACATCTTGGTTAGTTTGTCTATTTTGGCCTATTGTAATGAATTACATGAATTGACACCAAGAAGTTGCAAAAAAAAGTAATACTTTTGTTCCCTGAAGAAACCATTAAGATTGTCTTAGTAATTGTTATTTCATTTCTTCACAGGTTGTTTGCTTATCAGCTTCCAAAGACATCGATTACAGCTTTAATTGATTCATTTTTGGGAGTTTATAGATTAGTCCTAGATAGTAGGGAAGGGTTTGGGTTTAGATTAGATTCTTAGCTAGGGTTAGGCTTAGGGTTAGGGTTAGGATAAAGTAGGATAGATACTATTAAAAGATTTGTAGTTCCACATTCATCTACTATACACTTTACTGGTGAGTAAAACAATACATTATTCCAACACCTGTGCTCCCAACAATGACAATAAAATGTAAAGTTTTACTGTGGACTGAGTTCCATCAAGTCAAATTAAGAAACTGACTGTGTGCGGGTTGGGATTTTGTTTTTTTGCAGGCTCCGTGTTGAGAATCTACCTGCAGGAATTCTTTCAGGCTTTGGAGTTTAATATCTTACATCTATACATATTTAGTAGATTTAATAGTCAGATTTGTGATAGAGTTCAAATTTCTCATAAAATACTTCACAGATAAAACATTGTCTAACCGACTCTCTTAGTGTCTCGTAGTCTCTTTCTCTTTCTCTCTCTCTCTCTCTCTCTCTCTCTCTCTCTTTTACTCTTGAAGATGGGGCCGAAAAGCAGGCGATCCCGTGCACAGAAGACGCGATGGACACGGTTGGACGTGGCAGATCCAGATCCACCAACCCATCTGGGCAGCAGCTCAGCGGTATGTTGTGAGAAATTGTGTCAACAACAACAATGGGGGTGTTTTTTTTTATTTTATTCAAGATTGCTTTGGTGTATGTTATGACTGTGCATTTTTGTACTTCCATGACATTTGTTAAAGGGATACTCCACTTTTTCGGGAGTCTAGCTAATCCCCCCCCCCTTCCCCCACATAACCAAGATCCACCACGCATTACTGGCATTGTCTGCACTGTCTACTGTGGGTTACAGTCGTGAAGTTAGTGGCATGTTGTGGTTTGGGTACTCACTACATGAGGAAATATTATTCCAAAATGCACATAATCGTTGTTTTTGTAAGGAAACGAGGTTGGCAGCCATGTTTGGAAAGTAGTGCCGGCTACCTGTTTTCCTTCACACCAGACAGATTCTGTGCATTTTTTAGTAATATTTCATGATGTGGTGAGTACTCGAAGCACAACATGTGTTTTGGCGCCGTGAGATGTGTGTTTTGGTAGATTTATAATACATGTGGACCATTACCCTCTATGGCGATACTAACAAACTACACAACTGTAGCTCACTGTAAACTGAGCGGACAGTGCCATTAAGGTATGGTGTATCTTGGTGATGTGGGGGGGGGGGGGGGGGGGGTGTCAAATTAACTAAACTCCCAAAACAGTGGAGTATCCCTTTAACATGGGACATCCAGGATTTTCCCAATGATCCAGGACAGGCAAATGTTGATATACACCGTGGGCCTTTTTAAAAGCCAAAATGGAAAATATGACATGGTCATGTCTTGTCATCAGATGCCTGAGAGCCCAGCAGATCCAGGGTCAGCAAAGCAGCGGTGGATGACCGACAGGACAACTGGCCAGGCAGCAGTGAAACCGGTACATCCATTGTCCTACAGCAGGGGTGTCCAAACTTTTTGAATGTGGGCCAGAGTAGATCATGTGAAAATATCAGAGGGCCAGCTGCTTCTTGCATCATATGGGTTATTAAAGAAATCAAAAACATCCAATATGGATTTTGTTTGCCGTCTGAAAATGTTGTGCCTTGTTCATACTAGATGCTTGTCTACAAACTATGATAGTGCTGTCATGGTGAATGGAAAAAACGCAAAGTGAACCTGCTTGATTAACCAATACTGTGTGGAGGGCCACATAATGTATTTTGAGAGACAAGCCATGGGCCATTTAAAATCGCATATCCCACATTTGGCCCCCGGGCTGGACTTTGGACCTGCCTGTCCTACAGTGTACTGAAACAGCATATTTGTAGCACACTTATGTCTTTGCCATCTTGTCATTACCACTAAGCACAATGAAAGACAACACCACTAAAGACATTTTTTGGCAGGTCATCGTCACAATGTATGCTATTAAATGTATTTCAAATTTGATTGAAACATACACTGTTGTTGAAAATGTTTGACAAATCGCCCAGTCAATGAGTATTTGGTCACAGCCTCAATTGTGCAGTCATGTAGAGGTAATTTTATTTAATGGGTAGAGGAACTGAAGGAATTAAGTCAATATTGAAAATGGTTGATCCTTTATTTAGTACTGAAAACAGAACAGGCATAGGGTACTTTGAGTCCATTTACAAATCTGCACTTAATTCATTCAGTTAAATACATTTGGCATATAATGAGAAATTGTGCAGTTGCTGTCAATGTTAAAGCGCAGTTAGAGCCAGTGGATAGACTTTGTTTCCTACTCTTTACAATCAAAGGCTCTTGGAAATGTGGAGGTGCTGTTACTTATAATTCTTTACGTTAGTATTGTTGATTTTCTTTGTATGGCCCACTAAGAGAGACTAAAGTACTATGTTGACCTGTAGAGTAAATTGAGTTTGACACCCCTGTGACTTAGATACTTCTAGTGTGGCAGGATATGTTTGTGCCGTATGTCTGTTAACATCTGCTTTAACAGCCAACACTTGTCAAAACTGCTATGCAAATGTTTGTCATCATCAGATACCTGAAACCACAGGGACAAATCCCTGGTTCAACAAGAACACACCAGCTTCAAAGGCAGTGTTCCAGCAGGTGACTATTGTCCAATCAATGTTTTTTGTGTGTGCAAATGCTCAATAGGGCCATATTCTAAATGACTATTTCAGTGTTTATTATTTTCTTTCTGAAGCATTTTTGATTCTGATTTAAATGTTTAATGAAATTGTAATCCTTTAAGGTAGGCTTTTTTGGCAACTGTGGACAAGCATCTTGTCATGTACTGTTTTGTCCACTAGAGGGCAGTAGTCCAGTAAAAATGTCACTTGACCTCACACTAATTGCAACAAAACCAAACTCAACTGATTTTGTATCCTCAATATGTCCTCAATGAAGCAAAAAAAGTGTTAAGGAAATGTATGAAGGGGAATTTTTGAAAATGACCCATATGATGCTACCAAAAGTGTTTTTTTTTTTTTTTTTTTCTCGAAGCAAAAAACACATACAGGATATAAGTGATGAGATTTATGGCACATTAAAAAAAAGGCTTCCATAGGCTACCATCATATTTAGGTCATTTTCAAAACATTTCCTTAACACTTTTTTTCCTTCATTGAGGACATATTGAGGGATTTGTGGGATTTGGCATAGTGCTACCTACTGGCAACTGAACTAGCAGTTTTTCGAGGTCCGTACATTTGATTGACTTCAAAGTCGGACAGTGCGCTGTTGGGAAGCAGACAGAACACACAGACCTTACACACACTGCACAATACTACTTGTGTACTGGTACCTGCAAACTAGATTTGAAGGCCGTGTAGTGGCCTCATAATATAGTAGATAAAAAAGCTGATATATGGTTGTCATGATTAATGCTTCCATTCACATTTTTTCCCTGTCCTGTCCGAAACACCTGATATATACTGAATTTACTCCCAATCCTGCGGGAGTCTCACAGAATACAAGGGACTCCTGAACAAATGTCAGTGTGTATTGTGTATACAAAACATAGGCTACATAGTGAAACACAATGGCAATGAAAAACAGAAAATAACATACTTCAGATGCCCTCTCCCTCCTTTTTCAAAATGAAATACCTTGGTCTCCCCAGCATGTACAATGAAAATGCCCTTTCCCTGTTCTTTTTAACCTTTCACCACAGCAGCTAAATATCATATATTTATTCATTCAGCCACAGATCCCAAAGCCAACCACCTGTAAACCTGGACGTCAGGTTTCAGCTAGAGGGTATGTATCAGCTAGAGGGTATGTATCAGCTGGCAGCAAACCCTGGACCAGTGTGCAAGCAACCCATTGTCAAAGTGATCGCCGATATGGTTTCGCCTCAAGAAATCATCAGTGCACATGTATGGCATTGACCTTTCTGGCCTACCAAAATGAAGGAGCCAACCTGGACACCCCTAACCTTGATGAAATCCTGCACAATGGTGATATGTTGTACTCCGCTGTTAGGAGCCAACATAGGCTGAACGGGAGACCGGAACGGAACCACTTGAGCTTTGAAGACTTGCCACCAAAGGTTACAATCAAACTAAAGACCTACGCCTCATACAAGACTCCGGCACATATGGGATTCCTGCGAGCCGCTCCTCCTCCTGACAAAGTACACTGGTGGCTGAAACTTTCAGACAGACTTCAGTGTCTCTCGTCAACTGTCACCCAAGCCATGCTCACTGTATCCCCCAATACCATTGCCGTGTTCAGGAACACATCGGGACAGTATGGCTTGTTTGATTCTCATTCTAGGACCGCCAACGGATTCCACACCGAATTTGGGAAAGCTGTCATGTTGACGTTCACTCACCTGAGTGATCTGATTGACAAGATACACCAGATGTGCGCACAACATCCCTCTGATCAGCAATATGACTTCATGCCTGTGTCATTTCGAACGGAAGCCCAATGTAGTCCAACCTTTGGACAGTCAAGCAGAGTGCGAATCTCTGCCCCGACTTCAACTGTACCACAAATGGCCACAACTGGACAGTCTCCACCCAGCAAATCTCAGACACGGTCTACTCGTGCGCGTAAGTCACCACAGACTTCAACCACA
This sequence comes from Poromitra crassiceps, assembly GCF_964638095.1. Taxonomy (NCBI): domain Eukaryota; kingdom Metazoa; phylum Chordata; class Actinopteri; order Beryciformes; family Melamphaidae; genus Poromitra; species Poromitra crassiceps. The sequence continues at coordinate 27,094 of NW_028152082.1, forward strand.
CCACAAGTGGAAACCAGTGTCGGAGTGCCAAACCCACAAACCAAAAGGAAATCCACAGGTATGAGCAAACCAAGTGTAAGACAGTCAAACGAAGACGATGTGTACATCCAAGAATCTGGACCACAAGCAGCTGTAGAGCCCCAAACCAGCAAACGTTCTAGACGGTCACAACAGACCTCAACCACACCACAGGTGGAAAATAGTATATCAGCCCCAAACCCCCCCAAAAAAAGAAAATGCACAAACAAGAAACCAAATGTCAAACGTCAAAGAAAAGAAGCTGGTCACATGGAACCATCTGTACCACAATCAGAGACAACTGGAGAGCCCCAATTCAGCAAACGTTGTAAATGGCATTTAAATGGTTGTACTTGTGGAGTGTCAGCTGGTGTGTCCATGTCACAACAGACCTCAACCACACCACAGGTGGAAACTAGTGTCACAGCCCCAAACCCACAAAACAAAAGAAAGCCCACAAACCAGAACAACCCAAATGTTAAACGGCCATGCAATGAAGCTGTGCACATGGAACAATGTGTGCCACAATCAGAGACAATTCTCCAGCTGAAATCCGCCCCACTTTCCAAACAGTCTACTCAGCTGCAGCTCTCAAAAGACAGTACAATTGTACCACAAGCGCAACTTAATGTTGGAGTCCAAAACCAACACAGTGAAGGTCCATCTATAAACCTAAGCAAAATAAATAAAACCCGGCAAATTAGAGAAGCCAGACGCATGGAAAGGAACATAAAAAAAGAATGCGCAGAACAGAAAGCCAAACCTACCTCTCATGAAGAAACACAGGCGAAAAAACTAAAACTTGAACAAACACAGGACAAAAAACGAAAATGTGAAAAAGCTCGTTATCACCTGGATCCTAAATTCAAAAAGACACGGAAGGAAAACATGAAAGCGTACCTCACCAACAGATACAGCATAGATCCGAGTTTCAAAGAAAAACAGAAAACATACTGCACCAAGAGATATAAGACAGATCCTATTTTCCATGAAAAAAAGAAAACATACATCACCAAGAGATACAGCACAGATCCTATTTTCCAAGCAAAACAGAAAACATACCTCACCAAGAGATACAGCACAGATCCTATTTTCCAAGCAAAACAGAAAACATACCTCACCAAGAGATACAGCACAGATCCTATTTTCCAAGCAAAACAGAAAACATACCTCACCAAGAGATACAGCACAGATCCTATTTTCCAAGCAAAACAGAAAACATACCTCACCAAGAGATACAGCACAGATCCTGCTTTCAGAATAAAGCAAAGACAACATATTCGGAATAGGTATCTTAATGACCCAAGTTTCAGATTGCATCACATACAACGCTGTACTAAAAACAAGACAAACTACTTCTTGAAAAACCCCTCAGCTCACATCCTGCACAAGTTGCACTGTGCATGGAAAATAACAAGGAAATACCTTAACCGTAACCACCAGCAGATCCCGCATGAGCAACAGCAGCCTGTACAGAACCCTTTGATGCGAGCTGCCCAATCTGCGTTCCGTGCAAAGACTCAGCTTGGCCCCATCCATGTCTGCACTGTCTGCCACAGAACCCAATTCCGAAACCAAGTACGAGTTTGTATACGAACAAAATACAAGAAAAACCCTGATGTGGTGGCTGCTTGCCTAACAGGACAATACATTCATACTTGTGACAATGACTGCTCAGGACCAGCAACATGTACAGTCCCAGAAGTGAGGAGGACAGAATGGATCTGCGGAACTTGTCATAGTTATGTGACAAGAGGACTGATGCCAGACATAGCAGTGGCAAATAAATTAGAGCTGACACCTATCCCCAAAGAATTGAGCGGCTTGAAACCAATTGAAAGACAGTTGCTGGCTCAAATACTGCCATTTGCCAAAATTGTGGCATTGCCCAAAGGAAAACAAAAAGCTATACACGGTGCGGTTGTGTGTGTTCCTGCTGATGTCAACAAAACACTCACTTCTCTGCCCAGAAGTAGCAATGAATCCCAGGTTCTGAAGGTCAAATTAAAACGACATCTAAATTACAAAGGATATCAGTACTACCAGACAGTCAATATGAGAAATTTGGTGGCGGGAGCTGCAGTACTGAAAGGTATGAATCCAGATTTTGCAGATACGCCAATAAATAACAATGCCACGTTTGATGATGAAAATGATCCTGATGTCCAGCCAGAGGAAGTAGAGGACCCACAAGCAGTAGAGGAGCCACAAGCTGACAATGAAGAGGAAGACCTGGATCAGCTTAGACATGGTCTTATTCTAGACTCATGCCTGCAGCCTGCTGACATGGGTGAGGAACTGTTAACATTTGGTGAGGGAATATTCAGTATTGCACCCGCCCAAGGAAACAGGCCTGTAGGCTTGTTTTCCATCCCCAGATTAGAATCAAAGGCATTTCCAGTTCAGTTCCCCGATGGAAAGAATACACTTGATACAGAAAGAGAGATCAAACTATCCCCTTGTAAGTATTTCAAAGCGAGACTGTACAATGTGGATAATCGTTTTGCAATAGACCAAACTTATGGCTTCTGGGCTCAGATGGCAGGGGAAACATACATGGCTAAGAGTAGCATGTCTATCCAGATTCGGAAAGGGAAAGACAAAACCCAAGATGGACGGCGCATTTCCAACCGCATGCTACAGGATAAGCACGAGGTTGAGAAACTGATACACAACGAGCATGCAACACGCTTTATGCAACCACTGAGAGGGACCCCAGCTTACTGGCAAAAGACACTGAAGGATTTGTTTGCCATGATTAGACAGCTGGGGAAGCCTACCTTTTTTTGTACATTTAGTGCTGCAGAAATGAGATGGCCTGAGTTCATTAAAGCAATTAAAGCCCAACTAGGTGAGCAGGTGGATTGGAGTAAGCTTGACTGGACTGACAAAACAGACATTCTATCACAGAACCCTGTCACTGTCATGCGGATGTTTGAAAAACGAGTTGAAGCACTGATGTCACTGCTCATGTCATCGGCAAACCCGCTTGGGAAAGTGGAAGATTTCTTTTACAGAGTGGAGTTTCAGGCCAGGGGTAGCCCGCATATTCATCTAATGATTTGGATAAAAGACGCCCCTGTGTGTGGAGATGACCCTGATCAGAAAGTATGTGACTTTGTAGACCGCTACATATCATGCCAAATGCCTGACCCCAGCAAAGACCCTGAGCTCCACAAGATTGTCTCCGAGGTGCAAGTTCACAGTAAAAATCATTCCAAGTCATGCAAGAAAGGCAACAAAGTGTGCAGATTTGGATTCCCAAAACCACCTATGGCAAACACCACGATAACCCACCCCCAACTGCCTGAACCCCAAAATGACGAAAAAAGCAAGTCGGATACCACACAGTCACCATCAAACGACAAGGACTGCCCCATGTCACCAGCACAAGCCAATCAGAAGCTCAAACATGTGTGGGATATGTTAAATGACCCAAGCGTGCCTCTGGATAGCATCTCAGAGTTACTGCTACAATGCAAGTTGACTTCTGAAGAATACATGACGTGTGCTAATCAACTAAGTAAATCAAGTGCACTTATCATGAAACGTGATCCAAAAGACTGTTGGGTGAACGGCTATTCCCCCGAGGTGCTCAGAGTTTGGAATGCAAACATGGACATACAATATATTTTAGACCCTTACTCGTGTGTTATGTATATGTTGTCTTACATATCCAAACCTGAGCATGAGATGGATGAGTACCTTAAGGCAATAATTAGGGATATGCCAGGAACCGATGTCAGTGAGAGAGAGGAAATGAAGCAAATCATGCAGGCATACTCCAAGCATAGACAGGTAAGTGCACAAGAATCTGTGGCCAGAATATGTGGCTTATCCATGAAGAAATGTTCCCGCAATGTAGTATTCATACAAACAGATGATGACGGCGTTAGAATGAGTCTCCCCCTAAGTGCCTTGCAGAGCAAAACCCCTGACTCGACAGACATCTGGATGACAGGATTACCTGAGAAATACAGGGCGAGACCAAAAACGCGAGAGTATGAAAACATGTGCCTGGCAGAATTTGCATCAAACTACAGGATTGTCTATGGCCAGCAAGCACGAGGCAAGAATGCTGTGCCACTACTAAACGGCCTGGGATACATTCAGAAAAGAACTCGAGGAAAGCCAGCTATCATCAAATATGCCCGCTTCTCAGAACTCAAGCATCCCGAAAAGTTTTACGGAAGATTGCTCAAAATGTATCTCCCAAACCGCTCAGACTCGCAGCTCAAAACCGAGAGATACCCAACATACCAGGAATTCTACCAAAAAGCTTGCGTTGAACTCCCAGGAACAAAATGCATCATGGCAGTGCATGTGATAGTGCAAAGAAACAGACAAGAGTACGAGAAACACAGCAGTGACAGAAACACAGCAGTGACATTGACAGAGCTATTGAGCATTTGGAAAAGAATGGGCCAATGGAGAATGCATGGACAGCTTTTGCTCCAGAGGTTGAATTGGTTCGCTTGGAATGCATTGCAGAACAGGAACAGATGGATCCCACAGAAGACAATGACCAAGATGATGTTCCAGACTACAGCACTCGTCCTCAAGACGCAGCTGGAGTTGTACCGCAAGTAGAAGCACCCCCAATGTCCCGTGCGGAAATGTTTGAGCTCTATCGGAGTCTAAACCAAACCCAAGCATCCATATTCTACAGTGTCTGTGACTGGTGCTACAAGCGTGTGGCCGGCCATGATCCCCAACCATTCTTTTATTATATGTCTGGAGGAGCTGGTGTTGGAAAATCTCATGTTATCAATTGCATATATATGGAGGCAACTAAAATCCTGCGGGAACTCCCCAGGTTGTATCATGAGGCAGACTCATCAGCAGCCACTGTGCTTCTCTCTGCACCGACTGGCACCGCAGCTTACAACATTTCAGGCCAAACTTTACATTCCCTTTTCAAACTCCCAATAAGGCTCAAAAAGGGTAAGCCGTTGCCAGGGCTTGGAAATGCTCTGGATGAAATGAGAGCATTATTGTCAAATGCTGAAATTCTAATCATTGATGAAGTGTCCATGCTCCCCAAACCCATGTTGAAGAATGTCGACTTGCGACTCCAGGCTATCAAAGGTAACACGAAGCCTTTTGGAGGAGTGTGTGTTCTACTTGTAGGAGACTTTCATCAGCTGCCACCGTTTGGAAGAGCCAAACCGCTTTGTGTGGATGAGAATGACCCACTCGACTTGTGGCAAGAGCACTTTGAGATTATCACCCTGACAGAGATCATGCGGCAAAAAGATGATGTTGCTTTTGCACAGCTGCTGAACAGATTACGAGTGAAGCTAAAGCATGAACCTTTGAGTGAGGATGACAGACCTATGCTTGCACAAGCTGTGACAGACCCCAAAGACTGCCCACCTGATGCATTGCGTATATTCCCAACTAACAAAGAAGTGAACAAGTATAATGCTGCAGCACTAAGTGCCCTCCATACTGATATCATAAACATTGATGCCCGGGATTACAGAAAAGACCCTCGTGGCGGAGGCATGACACGACTGCCAACACCCATCACAGGTGGAACAGGTGATCTACCTGACACTCTACAAGTTGCAGTGGGAGCCTGTGTAGTGCTCCTTCGAAATATAGATGTAGAGGATGGCCTAGTCAATGGTTCATTTGGAAAGATAGCCAAGATTGTGACTGAGCTTAAGAACGGAAAAAACACTCTAACGAAGCTTGGAGTTAAGATGGACGATCCAAGTGCAGGTCGGAAACAGCGCAATGCCACCCAAGATGGAGCAGACAACGTGGTGTACATTGAGAGAGTAGAGCAAAGCATGGACTCCAAAGCAGCAGTGATTCGGAATCAGTTCCCCCTGAAATTAGCTTATGCATGTACAACCCACAAAGTTCAGGGAAGGACATTGGAGTCTGCTGTAGTGTCCTTGAAACGTGTCTTTCAACCAGGAATGGCCTATGTTGCACTAAGTCGAACTACGTCACTTCGTGGACTCTACCTGACAGACCTTGATGAAAAAAAGATATATTCAGACCCAGCCATCACATCTGCACTGGAGAACATGCCAAAAGCATCAGTCAACAGTATAATGCCTCTGTATGAACATGTACAAGTCACAAACCAATTCCACACATTCAAGATCATTCACCACAACACCCAAGGCCTAACATCTCACATTGAGGACATCAAGCGGCATCATGAGTTGACACTTTCTGATGTTTTATGTGTTACGGAAACCAAGCTCTCTGGCTCAAGCAGTCCAACAAATCTCAACTTGGAAGGTTACAACATGTTCACCCGCAACAGACACACATCGTACCAATCGTTTCCTGACATTGCAAGCAGAGAGGGTGGTGGGGTCGCTATCTACTGTAAAAGCCATATTCAAGCAAAAGACATGGAGTTCATACAAAGCGTGAAAGACCTAGAGTTTGTTGCCATCAAGGTTTGGGCACCTATCGAAGCATGGATTGCTGCAGTGTACAGGCCCCCATGTTACAATGTTCGAGATTTCCTCCAAAACATGCAAAGTCTTTTGGACTCCTTGGAAATTCTTGCCCAGCAGCCAATCATTGTCTGCGGTGACTTCAATGAGGACCTGTTATCCAATGGAAATAAAGTGATATTCCAGTTCTTTCAGTCAAGAGGATATAAACAACTCATCACAACTGCAACCACCGAGAAAAACACACTCCTGGATCACATGTACATCTCTCAGCCACAGCTCTGCCTGCAATCAGGTGTTTTGCAAACATATTATAGTTATCACAACCCAGTATACTGTATGTTAGAGATGTGAGGGGCCAGAAAGGAAAAGTGGGACGCTATGGTGTAGTGATGCAAGGGGCAGCGTTTCTGAGCGGGCCTCTTCAAGCCAGAAACGTTGTGGGCACCGGAACTGGCAGTGCAGGGGGCACCGGGACTGGTGGTGCAGGAAGCACTGGGACTGACAGTGCGGGGAGCACTGGGACTGGTGGTGCAGGAAGCACTGGGACTGACAGTGCGGGGGGCACCGGAACTGGGACTGGTGGTGCAGGAAGCACTGGGACTGACAGTGCGGGGAGCACCGGGACTGGTGGTGCAGGAAGCACTGGGACTGACAGTGCGGGGGGCACCGGGACTGGTGGTGCAGGAAGCACTGGGACTGACAGTGCAGGGGGCACCGGGACTGGTGGTGCAGGAAGCACTGGGACTGACAGTGCAGGGGGCACCGGGACTGGTGGTGCAGGAAGCACTGGGACTGACAGTGCAGGGGGCACCGGGACTGGTGGTGCAGGAAGCACTGGGACTGACAGTGCGGGGGGCACCTGAGGCCAGAAAGGAAAAGTGGGACGCTATGGTATAGTGATAAAGTGATGCAAGGGGCGGCGTTTCTGAGCGGGCCTCTTCAAGCCAGAAACGTTGTCCCCTTCACCTATTGCTGTATCACTCAGGAGTGACATTGACTTTGGGTCACTCATTAGGGCATCTTCAAAATTTGGCGGTCTCAATCTGGTGCAGCCATTTATTTATACTCTTTCTTTTTAATTGGTCTCATTTGTGGTTCGACTCGTTTTTTGGGGGTGTTTTTCTGTTCAGGTAAAATGTTGTGGTAGAATGATACAGTGATGCAAGGGGCGGCGTTTCTGAGCGGGCCTCTTCAAGCCAGAAACGTTGTCCCCTTCACCTATTACTGTATCACTCAGGAGTGACATTGACTTTGGGTCACTCATTAGTGGATTTGGTTTCATTGGCTTGTTTTTTTCTTCAGTTAAGATGCCACTTCACCATTTGATGAAATGTGGTCACTATGATTGTATAGTAACAAAGTTGTCCTTCAAAGAGGGGGGGGGTTGGGTGGTGGGTTTAAGTTATCAGTTGTAAGGAAATATCAGTATATCAGTAATTAAATATCAGTTGTAAGGAATGGTGGTGAGGGTGGGTGCAGCCCAGGTGTAAGGCCTGGTTCCAGGTAGGGCCCAACACAATGTCCTGTCGGCCAGGACAGAAGACAGCAGAGGCTTGGATTCCAACACCATTAGTTTTATTTAGACACCATATGTTGTTGCTGGTTTGTAATCATTTACACAGCAAAGAGGTGAAGTTGTGGAATCCAGTGGAGGCCAGGCAGCTTGTGCTCCGATGGTTTGCAGCAAAGGGATTTGCCACAGGCAGGAGGAGGCGGGGAGCACCTGAGGCGGAGGAGGTGCAGGGAGCAACTGAGGCTGAGGAGGAGGTGCCTGGAACACCTGATGCTGAGGAGGTGCAGGGAGCACCTGAGGCTGAGGAGGAGGCGCCTGGAATACCTGATGCTGAGGAGGTGCAGGGAGCACCTGAGGCTGAGGAGGAGGCGCCTGGAATACCTGATGCTGAGGAGGTGCAGGGAGCACCTGAGGCGGAGGAGGTGCAGGGAGCACCTGGAGCGAAGGAGGCGCAGGGAGCACCTGAGGCTGAGGAGCAGTCAAAGCAGCAGGAGGCTGCTGGTAAGGAGGTCCAGTTGCAGTTATTGTTACTGTTATGGTAAATGCAGTGTACTGTTTTTGTTGTTATTACAAGTTTGTCCATTAGTATAGCCACCAAGAGTGTGATGATCAGACCATGCTTACCAAGAAGCACCATGGAAGTTTGGAGATGTGAAAACAACTCAAGCTAAGTGTTGCCACCTCATTTCATTATACACAAACATTTTCAATAGTTTATTAATGGATCACAAAGTAGATTATCACCACATTCTCAAAGACACATTTCTTAAATGTGGTCATAAGGAAAGAATCAGCAGTAATACACCTGCCTATGTCCTCTGATCTGTTATAGACAATACCCAGCTGTTAAACCACTGCAATGAACACCTCAACGACTATGGCAACAGCTCCAGTGATGAAGCAGGACACCAGAGTAACGACACATCAAGGTCAGTCACAAGTGCAAACAGAGGACCACAGCACCACTCCCTCAACAGCCCCTTTTCCCTCACACACTCCCTTTCTTTGCCCCTATCCAAACATATCCCACTAGTGTGACTAACCCTAACCCTACTTACCAAGAAGCACCATGGAAGTTTGGAGATGTGAAAACAACTCAAGCTAAGTGTTGCCACCTCATTTCATTATACACAAACATTTTCAATAGTTTATTAATGGATCACAAAGTAGATTATCACCACATTCTCAAAGACACATTTCTTAAAATGTGGTCATAAGGAAAGAATCAGCAGTAATACACCTGCCTATGTCCTCTGATCTGTTATAGACAATACCCAGCTGTTAAACCACTGCAATGAACACCTCAACGACTATGGCAACAGCTCCAGTGATGAAGCAGGACACCAGAGTAACGACACATCAAGGTCAGTCACAAGTGCAAACAGAGGACCACAGCACCACTCCCTCAACAGCCCCTTTTCCCTCACACACTCCCTTTCTTTGCCCCTATCCAAACATATCCCACTAGTGTGACGAACAGACCATACTTACCAAGAAGCACCATGGAAGTTTGGAGATGTGAAAACAACTCAAGCTAAGTGTTGCCACCTCATTTCATTATACACAAACATTTTCAATAGTTTATTAATGGATCACAAAGTAGATTATCACCACATTCTCAAAGACACATTTCTTAAATGTGGTCATAAGGAAAGAATCAGCAGTAATACACCTGCCTATGTCCTCTGATCTGTTATAGACAATACCCAGCTGTTAAACCACTGCAATGAACACCTCAACGACTATGGCAACAGCTCCAGTGATGAAGCAGGACACCAGAGTAACGACACATCAAGGTCAGTCACAAGTGCAAACAGAGGACCACAGCACCACTCCCTCAACAGCCCCTTTTCCCTCACACCCTCCCTTTCTTTGCCCCCTATCCAAACATATCCCACTAGCCTCTATCACCTGCTTTGGCCACTCCCCCCTTCCTTGCCCCCCCCTACCCCCCGCATGTGCCAGAGACAGAACCTCTGACACCACCCACATTGCCCTGTCCCCTTCCCCGCACCACCACTGAAATCTATCTCCTTCCTAAAAGTTGTTTATTATGTTTGAACATAGGACAACGGGTTCAAGAGGAGCTGCAGAAGATGGAAGATGGCAAGAGTGAACAACACAGAAGACCGTGTCAGTGCCATCCAGGAAATGGTATGTCCAAACATAAACACATCAGAGTAAGGATTCCAAATTAGTCACTCAGCCAGGACAGGTCACCCACCGGTTGGCCAGCTCTATGTTGCTGCAGCAGGATCATTAGCTACTCTGGCTTTGTCAGAGATGGTGTATGTCCTTTGTCCTGCCAGTCAATGTCAGTGTAAACACTGGAGCCTTATCCACATTTAAAGCCGCATTTAAACTGTCAGCTACAAGTTAACCCATTCTGGTGTTTTGGCTGATATGTGGCACATATCTGATATGTGTTGTGAAACTGTTATATCATTGTACATTTTGGAGAATGCCTATGAGTGCGAGTCACATGTCATTGAGAATGCCGTGTGTGTTGTGTTGATCATGTGAATGCTTTATTCAGAAGGCCAGTGTTGTACATAATGCCTCCTGAAACTCACCAGTCATCTCCGAATACACAGATGATTGTGCCCAAACACAGCTCTATTTTAAACTCCAAATGTCTCCAATAATAATCTTTTTTCCTTTCACTTTGATATTCTGTGATTAGGTGTCGGTTTCAGAAATGTTGGACATTGATTTGAGAATTGAACCCCTCTGATACAGATGCTTTATTTGATTGTTCATTGATTTTGCTTTCAGCGTGCCAGGCGACAGAGGTCAAAGCCTGGCCTGGGACCTTGCATGGCTTCTGCATGAGACCAACAGGTCTGTGTTACAATGTTTGCATGGCAGGACTAGTAGAATGTTTGAAAGCATGCTCATCTCCTCTTTCATGAAACTTGTTGTAATATACGAGAACAGAATAATTTCTCAGTGTTTGCATGTGCTAGGTTTGCTGGTGTGGAGAAGCTGTTCGTTACCCCTTGACAAGAATGGCCACGGCAACACCACCTGACCAACAACTGGTAAGTATTCTGATCTCTCTCAGTGGACTTACAATTGGCTCATGATCATTTGAATTGTGATTTTTATTGGTTTCTATTTCCTAGATGCTCTCTGGCACATCACCACTTCCTCCCAGCTGTACTCCAGTCTTCCCTACTCACAGCTCCCTGCCAGCTACTCCATTCGCTGCTGGCTCCCCAACTGCAGCTCAACAGCTAGTAAGTCTTTGTGTTACTTGACTTATTACCTACATAGCAGTGCTATGTTAAATAGCTGATGTACGTGATTTATCATGTGATGGCACATGATATATCACGTACCTCGCATATTTCACTCACTCAATTGGTACTTGATCAAGATTGTAGGACAATGCAGATTTTATTGACACTTTATTGTATCTAGGTTCCCATAGTTGTTTTAATGGTCCAATACTATACCTTTTACAATGTCATTCTGATGTCTACTTGTGGTATGCTCTGAATGTTTATTTAGATTATTTTATCTCCCCCAGACTCTGGATTTGCTGACCAAGGTGGCCCCTCTGCCAAAGGATGTCATCACCAGCTTAGCCCCCAGCGTTCATCTTCCCACCCCCTCACAACCACTGTCTCTACTGCTGCTGCAACATTGCTTCCTCTGAGGGCGATGGGAACTCCACTTGGACTGCCAGTGCCACAGGCACTGACTGGTGTATTAACCACTCACCTAAATAATCTGCACAAACCCATCCACTATTGGGCTCATGTTTTGCAGCAAAGTGTTGTCTGTCATCATCTGGGGGGCCTTACACAGTTCAGGTGATACGGGGGTTTCCCAGAGCCGTAGGTCTGCCTGCTATTGGTCCGTAATCACTGTCTTTTGTGTTGTCTATTTTACTCCAAACAGGCAAGTAATTTAAGAAATGATCACCCTAAAGTTGGTATGAAAAGGTGAAGTTAGCTAAACAGACCAACACCGTGTTTCGCCCAGATTGTAAAGATGTTTAGTCACTGTTACAAATTGTGGCATATTAACATGGTGGTGAATGGGAACAACGGGACTTCTGAGTCCTGCCTCAGGTGGCCATTCAATGGACTGCAGCTTTCAGGGTTACTTCTGTGTCCTCATGGGAAAACCTCAAAGCTTGCCTACTGCTATTAACCCTAACATACATAGGGTCAACATCTATGTCTTTTAATGGTGGGAGGTAACTCACACATGCAACACAGAACATGCTAACTCCACACAGAAAGGACCAGGGGGTCATGTCTTTGTTTTTTGATTTGAGCAGTTTGCCATATTTTTCTTGTGCTAATATGTCTAACTCATTGTTTTGTCTCCGGTGTTGCTTCTGGATCAGTGTAAAACTCTTCTGATCTGAGATATTTCATTAAATTGAGCTTGTAATCAGGATGTAGGTCAGATGTAACACCACCTGTATGTACATCTGATGTAGGTCAGATGTAGGACAGTCTAAATTATCCTACAATGACAGGTAGGATGCAATCTACTTCATCATTAGATTAAATAAGGTCATAATTGAATAGTAACAAAGTTGTCCTCCAAAGTGTGTGTATATGGGGGGGGGTTTGGGTGGTGGGTTTAAAAAGTTATGAAGAGTTAAACTATTCTTCAGATATGTGCATTCATTTTTGGTTGTTTTATAGACGTTATAATTGAATAGTAACAAAGTTGTCCTCCAAAGTGTGTGTATATGGGGGGGGTTTGGGTGGTGGGTTTAAAAAGTTATGAAGAGTTAAACTATTCTTCAGATATGTGCATTCATTTTTGGTTGTTTTATAGACATAATTGAAGAGTAACAAAGTTGTCCTCCAAAGTGTGTGTATATGGGGGGGGTTTGGGTGGTGGGTTTAAAAAGTTATGAAGAGTTAAACTATTCTTCAGATATGTGCATTCATTTTATCATTTGGCCTAATTACATATAAACAAAGTTGTCTTCCAGAGCAGGGTTGGGGTTGGGTGGTTGGTAGGTAAAAGAAAAAGTGGATGTGTTGTATGCACTCTGTGGCTGGGATTTCATGCTGTGCAAATTAGCCTGCTTGTGCAGATTTCCTTTTTCTAAATATTTTTAAATAAAAGTCAGAATTGACCAAAACCTTTTTCTCCATTTATGTCTGTCACATGAAGGACCACGACCCAATTAGGTGGGTCAAGGTGAACATCTACAGCTAAATCGAGAAATTACATTACACTGTTGAATAAGGCATACATTGTTATGTATGTAATGGTTTGTATGTGAAACAGGATCCAACGAAGTGAAATAGCTTCCAGATACCCCGAGTGACTCACCATGACAGTCGCAAATTGGCAAAGACATGACACAACTGTATCTGTATAGGCAAGAATGAAAGGCTGCATTTATATTTCTATAAGAATAACATTTGTCTGTTCAAGTTGTGCTCTTTCAATCATTGTCAACACAGCTTTCAGTAGGAGGAACTTGATGTAGCATCCTTTCCTGTCTTCGGACCAACAAGTCTACCAGTATACAAAGATAGTGTGTATTTTGTTAATATTTTGCATTTATTTGCTTTGGGAAATGCAAAACCACCTGCCTATCTCTGGCTTGATGTGTAGCTTCTATTCCTCATATTTGTCAATATTCATATTCATTCTGATTCATAACCTTACTATCAGAGGTTTATGTATTTCTTTGTAATTGATTGTATTATGCATTTAATATTAATTATTCTCACATGGACAAATGACAAAGGCAAAACCACAACCACACACATTACAATCAGGATTTTTTAATGTATTTTTGGACAGGACAGAGACAAATTGGAGCGACTGGGCGAATTCCTCATGTGAGTGCATGAAACAAGTCAGCAGATGGCGACATAATTGTCTTATCCAACCCAAATTAATGAACAGATAGGTTTAGGGAGTAATTGATGACATCTAATCTGGTAACTGTAATCAGGCTAGAAAAAAATAAATTTTTCTGTAACTTGCAGTTAAACAAAAAAAATGTGATGAACATCAGAGTTACATTTAGTAAACATTTGGGATTACTAGCAAGATTTCAGTTTCAAATACATTTATTGGAGATTCTATGTATTGGATAGTGTATATTTCCCCAAGTGGCTGTGCACTGTAAATATTGACTCCTATTATTAATGTTTGATATAAGGGTCAAATAAAGAACACCAAAAAACATGGAGAAAAAACACTTGGCTGTTAAAAATGACCAGTGCAATAAAAAAAAAATAGAAACCAGATGGTATCAGTATAGTATCAGTGCATTGTAAATTCAAAAATGGAATTGTTACAGTTACATTGCTTTGATATTGTGATATTTGGATTACATTACTGATTACGATATTTAACAGGTAATTGGTAATCGCGTTGCATTTTTAAAGTAATCCCCCGAACCCTGTGATCAGACTATAAAACTCACATTTGAACTTGGTTTCTCTTGATTACTAGTAGGAGTGGGATGATATAGCCTATATATATAACAATACATCATCAACATCATATGTTGTATTTGTCCTGACTCAGGCCCGGCACAAAAACCCCAAATGAGCAGATATGGCAACAGGACAGGATTACCAGTTCTTTACTGAGAGGTAGCATTTACAAGGGATCCCCCTTGTCAAGGGCAAATTAAGAGAGAGCTTGTAGAGGCTTGAGTCTTGCAGAGGAGCGAGGCTGTGATGCTTTGAAACTGGTGGAGCCTGGGCCGGTGGAGTTCAGGAGTTTGGACTTAACGTCCCCAGATCAAGACTGCTGGCTTGTGAGCTGGAGGTGGATGGATGGAGTCTCTGAGTGTGACAGGAGCATCTATGAAAGGAGAGCAGAGCAGTTTTCACCTGTCCACATGCAGCAGCATGACCGAAGCGTCAGATTAGCTCGCGAATAGCGGCCAAACCACTTGACAAAACCCTTTGCCAAGTCAGAGCATGTCCTCAATGAGCCGCTCATTTTGAGGTATGGCATGTCTATGTCGTGTGAAAGATGTGGGAGTTATTACGCGCCGAACTTTGTGGCAGATATATTCCGGGCCTTGCCCCCCTTAATTTTCCACCCCGAGTCCTACGCCGCCATCCGTGAGTGTTGCCCCCCTTAATTTTCCACCCCGATTCCAACGCCGCCATTCGTGAGTCTCTACGAGTTACGGTTGCGGAGATACGTTGCTGTAGCGCCCCCCATAGGCAAACAATAGCGCCCCCTACACGCCAAATGACACTATCTCTTCTGAAATCAACTCAGAAGTGTCAAGTGTCATACAAGAAGGAAGGCTGGCCATAATGAGAATGAATCCGCACTTCCTGCCGCCCTTCAAAATAAAACAATTTCGAAGGGACAGGCACTGAATGCTGCTATAGCGCCCCCTAAAGGCGAAATGACAAAATACTTCTGATATAGGCTCAGAGTACATCCCTCCACACCTGTACCAAGTTTGGTTAGCATCGGACGATCTTTGTGAAATAGGCCCCACCCACAGAAAGTTGGAAGTCGATTATATGGCAACGGTGCGTTTTTTTCAAAAACTTCCAAATCAGTGTTGTGCAGGACAGTCCCCACATGATGTGTGCGTTGGTTTGGTGAAGATTGGACAAAATTTCAAGGAGAAATGGCAAAAAAACGGTTTTGGACAAAATGCAAAATGGCGGAAAATCTAGTCAGACGGAAATGGGCGTGGCCTAGTTGAGTAGATGCGGGAGGACCCAAGGAATCCAGGGAAAAAAGAATTTTGATGATACACCCTACGGTTCAAAAGTTATCGAGCAAAAGGTAAGGAGGGCTGTTATAGCGCCACCATATGGTCAATTGGTGCAGTTTTTTCGGGGATAGTAAAATACCCCTCAGTGCACCTCCCTACCAAGTTTGGTAGCTGTAGCGGTTATGGTTTCTGAATTACAGCTAATTTACTGCAAGATTTTGCAAGATTTTTCGAAACCCCATGCAAGTCAATGGGAAAAAAAATGGCGCTTAATGGCGAATTGCGGCCAAACCGCTTTCACAAACCCTTAGCAAAGTCATAGCACACCTGTCCTCAATAAGCCGGTCATTTTGAGGTCTGGCATGTCTATGTGGCGCAAAAATTGGGGGCGTTGTTACGCGCAGAAGTTTTTGGCAGATATA
This sequence comes from Poromitra crassiceps, assembly GCF_964638095.1. NCBI lineage: Eukaryota > Metazoa > Chordata > Actinopteri > Beryciformes > Melamphaidae > Poromitra > Poromitra crassiceps. The sequence goes on from NW_028152082.1 coordinate 43,165, forward strand.
AGAATAATAATAATAATAATAAGTATGTGGGATTTCAAGATTGTGCCTTGCTTGTCAGCAAGCACAATAATAATAAGTATGTGGGATTTCAAGATTGTGCCTTGCTTGTCAGCAAGCACAATAATAATGGGGGACTTTGTAATTTGTGCCTTGCTTTCAGCCAAAGTGTCAAGTGTCATACAAGAAGGAAGGCTGGCCATAATGAGAATGAATCCGCACTTCCTGCCGCCCTTCAAAATAAAACCATTTAGAAGGGACAGGCACTGAATGCTGCTATAGCGCCCCCTAAAGGCTAAATGACGAAATACTTCTGATATAGGCTCACAGTACATCCCTCCACACCTGTACCAAGTTTGGTTAGCATCGGACGATTTTTGTGAAATAGGCCCCACCCACAGAAGATTGGAAGTGGATTATATCGCAATGGTGTGTTTTTTTTTTGAACTTCCAAATCAGTGTTGTGCAGGACACTCCCAACATGATGTGTGCGTTGGTTTGGTGAAGATTGGACAAAATTTCAAGGAGAAATGGCAAAAAAACTGTTTTGGACAAAATGCAAAATGGCCGAAAATCTAGTCAGACGGAAATGGGCGTGGCCTAGTTGAGTAGATGCGGGAGGACCCAAGGAATCCAGGGAAAAAATAATTTTGATGATAAACCCTACGGTTCAAAAGTTATGGACCAAAAGGTAAGGAGGGCTGTTATAGCGCCACCATCTGGCCAATTGGTGCAATTTTTTCGGGGATAGTAAAAGACCCCTCAGTGCACCTCCCTACCAAGTTTCGTAGCTCTAGCTATTATGGTTTCTGAATGACACCTAATTTACTGCAAGATTTTGCAAGATTTTTCCCAACCCCATGCAAGTCAATGGGGGAAAAAATGGCGCTTAATGGCGAATTGCGGCCAAACCGCTTTCACAAACCCTTAGCAAAGTCATAGCACACCTGTCCTCAATAAGCCGGTCATTTTGAGGTCTGGCATGTCTATGTGGCGCAAAAATTGGGGGCGTTGTTACGCGCAGAAGTTTTTGGCAGATATAAGAATAGGAATAATAAGTATGTGGGATTTCAAGATTGTGCCTTGCTTGTCAGCAAGCACAATAATAAGTATGTGGGATTTCAAGATTGTGCCTTGCTTGTCAGCAAGCACAATAATTATTGCTTTTATCTCGGAAACGGAAGGTGCAATCGTGATTCTGCCCACCACTAGCGTACTTTTTCACCCCGATTCCAACGCCGCCATCATTGAGTCTCTACGAGTTACGGTTGCGGAGATACGTTGCTGTAGCGCCCCCCATAGGCAAACAATAGCGCCCCCTACATGCCAAATGACACTATCTCTTCTGAAATCAACTCAGAAGTGTCAAGTGTCATACAAGAAGGAAGGCTGGCCATAATGAGAATGAATCCGCACTTCCTGCCGCCCTTCAAAATAAAACAATTGAGAAGGGACAGGCACTGAATGCTGCTATAGCGCCCCCTAAAGGCTAAATGACAAAATACTTCTGATATAGGCTCAGAGTACATCCCTCCACACCTGTACCAAGTTTGGTTAGCATCGGACGATTTTTGTGAAATAGGCCCCACCCACAGAAGATTGGAAGTGGATTATATCGCAATGGTGTGTTTTTTTTTTTAACTTCCAAATCAGTGTTGTGCAGGACACTCCCAACATGATGTGTGCGTTGGTTTGGTGAAGATTGGACAAAATTTCAAGGAGAAATGGCAAAAAAACTGTTTTGGACAAAATGCAAAATGGCCGAAAATCTAGTCAGACGGAAATGGGCGTGGCCTAGTTGAGTAGATGCGGGAGGACCCAAGGAATCCAGGGAAAAAAGAATTTTGATGATAAACCCTACGGTTCAAAAGTTATCGAGCAAAAGGTAAGGAGGGCTGTTATAGTGCCACCATATGGTCAATTGGTGCAATTTTTTCGGGGATAGTAAAAGACCCCTCAGTGCACCTCCCCATCAAGTTTCGTAGCTCTAGCTCTTATGGTTTCTGAATTACACCTAATTTACTGCAAGATTTTGCAAGATTTTTCCAAACCCCATGCAAGTCAATGGGGAAAAAAATGGCGCTTAATGGCGAATTGCGGCCAAACCGCTTTCACAAACCCTTAGCAAAGTCATAGCACACCTGTCCTCAATAAGCCGGTCATTTTGAGGTCTGGCATGTCTATGTGGCGCAAAAATTGGGGGCGTTGTTACGCGCAGAACTTTTTGGCAGATATAAGAATAATAACTAGAATGTCTACATTTCCTAACGAAAATGTAATTGTGCTTGCTGTCCTCGCCATGCACCGCCTGGCTTCCAAAGTCCCTGCCCATGGACCTAGGGGGACTAAGTAGTTATGGGGGTGCCTATGTGAGTAAAAGGACTTTGGAGTAGAAGTACTTGGTAGGTGGGGAAGTCAGACTGGTTGTAGCCTACTAGAGAGACACAAAAGGCTGGCCCAATCTCTGCAATCTAAAACTACATTACCTGCAAACTACAGCATCAATAATTACCATGTATTGTAAATGTCTCCAACTGTCTCAAGGAAAATAGGACATGATAAGGGACTGTTCGTTATTTATGAGAGGGGGGGGTATGGTGCAGGGGCGACTTTGTTTTCGTTTTGTTCCTTCACCCTCCCCAGATCTATAAATATTTTCCCATGTCCCTCCCTGAGTGACTGGAGATAAATGCATCACCCTCCCTCCACCATAAATAACCACACTTTATCATATTCACACCAAAGGTAGTAGCCTACTGAAGAACGCTACGTTTGATAGCGCCCGACATCGGGGGGGAGAGGGGGCGGGGGGCATATAACGTTAATAGTGCCCAGCCCAATATGGCCTCATCTCCTAGTTATAAAGCCTACAGTAGCCTAGCCAACTGCATATGTGTCAACAATTCCAGCTCTGAAACAATATAGGCTAAAGCGATGATAAACGTTTCCAGTCAATGCACCAAGCAAACTGCAGGACCAAAACAACCTATTCTGCACACACACACACACACACACACACACACACACACACACACACACAAAACATACCGACACGTGCATATTAATGACCGTTCTCCCAAATGTACTGAATAGGCCTGTACACAGTGCATACTGTAGGAGCAGCGTCCACAATATTGGCACGGCGGCCATATAACACTTACCATTTGATGGTCGCATGACAACGAAATCCCTGGAGTTGGGGGGAAAGTATAGGTTTTCTGTACCAAATCCTGGTGTACGTTTTTCATCTTGAAGGATAAATCCTCACTTTCAGTTTCTGTGTTGTTTTTTCCCGCTATCTTGTATTTGGTACCACCCACTGTACAACGCTATCTACCACTTTCTCATGTGCATAAAACACGGAATGTGCGCACGGCGGCGCAACCACAGTAATATAAGACTCTCAATGTATTTAGCCTATAGCCTATATCATCAGCAGATTCACAACTTAACAAAGGCGAGTTGTTGTTACGAGCTGTTGGCAAATAAAGCTTGTTTACCTTTCAGAAGTGGACACCAGCGGGGGCTGCGTCAGCAAAGGTCTTTAAATAAATCCAATCATCCTCTATTAGGATTCTCTCTGCCAGTTCATTTTATATGGAGATTGTTGCCAGTCCATTAAGTCTGTCTTGTTTCATTGTAGGCTACTACTGCAGAGGTAGTTTCAACTTTGAGAAACTTCAGATATTGTATCTTGCAATTTTGGTCTCTCCAATGAATGGGCAGGCAAAGTGCGCGCTGCACAGGGAAACAGATTGTTTTGGAACCCAGAAACAACGTTAGAAATATCGCGCTTATTTACTGATTACACTAATACTGGTACACACATATGAGCACATGGCCTAGGCTACCTTAACCCAAAGTTAATGATGTAAATTAGTCTACTTGTAGGCTATGTCATTTCATTTACTCCGTGTCCCTTTTCCTCATTCAAGCGGGATGGAGAAGACATGATGACCCGCCCTCCTCTGCCTCTGATTGGCTAGTAGTAGTGCTTGTTTAGGCATGAGGAGTGATGATTGGTTGGGTTAGGGTAAGAATATCAGGGTAGGCCAATCAGAGGCATAGTAGGGCGGGCGGTTCGTGCCGCGGACAGCGGCGAGAGAATGGATCTAGCGGGGAAGAGCATGAGAGGCAGAGCGCTGGAGAATATTTGGAGAGCTGCAAGTGAAGGCGCACAAGTGCCGCCCTAGGCGGTCGCCTATGTCGCCTATATGTTCGAACCGGCCCTGAGCCTAGCCAACTGCATATGTGTCAACAATTCCAGCTCTGAAACAATATAAAGCGATGATAAACGTTTCCAGTCAATGCACCAAGCAAACAGCAGGACCGAGTGAGGGCCTGTACACAGTGCATAGGAGCAGCGGTTTACGTGAAAGGAAGGAATGGGAGATACCAAGTCCAGTCACCATACAGGTAAACCATAGATATAAATAGGGGAGTAAACACGAATTTTGGAACGAAAAAACGCATTTAAAATATATACAAAATACAAAAAATGAATGTTGTATAGCCCTCCCTAAAGCCAAAATAAAAAACACAAGTCCCTCCCCAGTACTAAAAAAAATATTTGATATCCCTCCCCCTTTCTGCACCATACCCCCCCTCTCATAAATAACGAACAGTCCCTAACCTCCAGAGAAGTAGTATTCCTTGTAGTGTCATTCATGTTTATGGTTGCGACAACAACTGTTTACAAAACTAGCAGGCTTACCAGAGCTGCAAACACACAAGTGAAAAGCTATCAATGGCTGCATCTAATCAGCCAGTAACTAATGTAGGCTATCTTCCATTATGTTAGTGTAAGAAGTCAAATGTACTGATAATAGTCCCTGGTCACCAAAGTAATGTTACCCTTTTAGTTTTGTTACAGAGTTGCTGATCGGTTGTCATGTGTCCAGTCAGCCAGAGAAGCTGCTTGGGTAGCATGCTAACTAACGCCTAACGCAGTGGTTCTCAACTGGTGTAGCCTCAGGACCCACTATTTTCCTTGTCATGAAGTCGCGACCCAAATTTCAGATTTTTTTTTAAATCACTCAAATTTATTGCACAAAAAATTGCGCATTTATTTAATACACAATGCCTTCATGCACTGTCAAATGAACAAAAAAGTGCAACAGAAGTGCAACTACGGCTAAAAACCAATTGAAATAAGGCAGACTTGAATTACAGGCCTATATGTTTTTAAATTTAAACAAGTCAAACTGGTCATGGTCAGAAAGTCTTATTTGAACTGTATGAAATATGAAATAAAAGGCAGACTTTTCTTGAATCACAGGCAGGCTATATGCTTTTTAGTTAAACTGGTCATAACTTTTAATTAAACTGGGGCCATGCTAATCCAGTTTCAATCATCTGAATTGAACTAAAATTAAATATGAAATGAAAAGGCAGAGTTCTCTTGAATTACAGGCAGAGCATATGCTTCAGCTTGTTAAACAAGTGAAACTGGTCAGGCTAATCCAGTTTCAATAATCTGAATTAAAAAAAAAAAAAAAAAAAAAAAAAAGTACTGTACTGTAAAAGTCCGCGACCCAATCAAAACGGCCCCGCGACGCTACCCACCAGTTGAGAAACGCTGGCCTAACGCTAGCATTAGCTCAATTAGCTTGTTGCAACTAGTCCCAAACATTGATGAACAGTGTGTCCTAACGCCAGGGGGACAAGGTGTTTGTTTTGGCTGGCTGAGGTTAGCCTATAAGGCACAGTTGTTGTGGCTAACAGCCTCCATTCACACTAGGCTATTCACACTAGGCTATCTCTTCCATTATGTTTTCAAACCCAGCTGGCTGTATAAAATGAACAACCACAAAGTGGTGACACTTACCCATGGGTTCAGTTCATTTTGTTCATTCATTGTTTTCTGGACATGTTACCATGCTACATTAACACAGCAGGTAACAGAACAGACAGGCCTCCCATGGTTGGCGACAAGTGTATATCATTGTCTCTACCCAAGATGCAACACTGCTCTACCCAACATGCAACGCTGCTGCTCAGAGTTGCTCTTAAGCTCTATTTATCTGGTCAAATCTCACCGGATTCCTGTTTCCAGTACACTTTTAGCATTTGGTTTTTAACAGAGAAGAGTTGGAGCTGCTGAAAACATACAGTATGCAAATGAGAGTGAGACCATGAGTGATATACCCACTGAGATACAAGCATAGGTGTGTCTGTTGTCTGTATAATAGCGTGCGTGCGACAAGTGACAAGTGAATCTGCACTTCCTGCCGCCCTTCAAAATAAAACCATTTAGAAGGGACAGGCACTGAATGCTGCTATAGCGCCCCCTAAAGGCTAAATGACAAAATACTTCTGATATAGGCTCAGAGTACATCCCTCCACACCTGTACCAAGTTTGGTTAGCATCGGACGATTTTTGTGAAATAGGCCCCACCCACAGAAGATTGGAAGTGGATTATATCGCAATGGTGTGTTTTTTTTTTAAACTTCCAAATCAGTGTTGTGCAGGACAGTCCCCACATGATGTGTGCGTTGGTTTGGTGAAGATTGGACAAAATTTCAAGGAGAAATGGCAAAAAAACGGTTTTGGACAAAATGCAAAATGGCGGAAAATCTAGTCAGACGGAAATGGGCGTGGCCTAGTTGAGTAGATGCGGGAGGACCCAAGGAATCCAGGGAAAAAAGAATTTTGATGATAAACCCTACGGTTCAAAAGTTATCGAGCAAAAGGTAAGGAGGGCTGTTATAGCGCCACCATATGGTCAATTGGTGCAATTTTTTCGGGGATAGTAAAAGACCCCTCAGTGCACCTCCCCATTAAGTTTCGTAGCTCTAGCTCTTATGGTTTCTGAATTACACCTAATTTACTGCAAGATTTTGCAAGATTTTTCCAAACCCCATGCAAGTCAATGGGGAAAAAAATGGCGCTTAATGGCGAATTGTGGCCAAACCGCTTTCACAAACCCTTAGCAAAGTCATAGCACACCTGTCCTCAATAAGCCGGTCATTTTGAGGTCTGGCATGTCTATGTGGCGCAAAAATTGGGGGCGTTGTTACGCGCAGAAGTTTTTGGCAGATATAAGAATAATAACTAGATGGTCTACATTTCCTAACGAAAATGTAATTGTGCTTGCTGTCCTCGCCATGCACCGCCTGGCTTCCAAAATCCCTGCCCATGGACCTAGGGGGACTAAGTAGTTATGGGGGTGCCTATGTGAGTAAAAGGACTTTGGAGTAGAAGTACTTGGTAGGTGGGGAAGTCAGACTGGTTGTAGCCTACTAGAGAGACACAAAAGGCTAGCCCAATCTCTGCAATCTAAAACTACATTACCTGCAAACTACAGCATCAATAATTACCATGTATTGTAAATGTCTCCAACTGTCTCAAGGAAAATAGGACATGATAACCTCCAGAGAAGTAGTATTCCTTGTAGTGTCATTCATGTTTATGGTTGCGACAACAACTGTTTACAAAACTAGCAGGCTTACCAGAGCTGCACACACACAAGTGAAAAGCTATCAATGGCTGCATCTAATCAGCCAGTAACTAATGTAGGCTATGTTCCATTATGTTAGTGTAAGAAGTCAAATGTACTGATAATAGTCCCTGGTCACCAAAGTAATGTTACCCTTTTAGTTTTGTTACAGAGTTGCTGATCGGTTGTCATGTGTCCAGTCAGCCAGAGAAGCTGCTTGGGTAGCATGCTAACTAACGCCTAACGCAGTGGTTCTCAACTGGTGTAGCCTCAGGACCCACTATTTTCCTTGTCATGAAGTCGCGACCCAAATTTCAGATTTTTTTTTAAACCACTCAAATTTATTGCACAAAAAATAGCGCATTTATTTAATACACAATGCCTTCATGCACTGTCAAATGAACAAAAAAGTGCAACAGAAGTGCAACTACGGCTAAAAACCAATTGAAATAAGGCAGACTTGAATTACAGGCCTATATGTTTTTAAATTTAAACAAGTCAAACTGGGCATGGTCAGAAAGTCTTATTTGAACTGTATGAAATATGAAATAAAAGGCAGACTTTTCTTGAATCACAGGAATATGATATGATATGCTTTTTAGTTAAACTGGTCATAACTTTTAATTAAACTGGGGCCATGCTAATCCAGTTTCAATCATCTGAATTGAACTAAAATTAAATATGAAATGAAAAGGCAGACTTCTCTTCAATTACAGGCAGAGCATATGCTTCAGCTTGTTAAACAAGTGAAACTGGTCAGGCTAATCCAGTTTCAATAATCTGAATTAAAAAAAAAAAAAAAAAAAAAAAAAAAAAAAAAAAAAAAAGTACTGTACTGTAAAAGTCCGCGACCCAATCAAAACGGCCCCGCGACGCTACCCACCAGTTGAGAAACGCTGGCCTAACGCTAGCATTAGCTCAATTAGCTTGTTGCAACTAGTCCCAAACATTGATGAACTGTGTGTCCTAACGCCAGGGGGACAAGGTGTTTGTTTTGGCTGGCTGAGGTTAGCCTATAAGGCACAGTTGTTGTGGCTAACAGCCTCCATTCACACTAGGCTATTCACACTAGGCTATCTCTTCCATTATGTTTTCAAACCCAGCTGGCTGTATAAAATGAACAACCACAAAGTGGTGACACTTACCCATGGGTTCAGTTCATTTTGTTCATTCATTGTTTTCTGGACATGTTACCATGCTACATTAACACAGCAGGTAACAGAACAGACAGGCCTCCCATGGTTGGCGACAAGTGTATATCATTGTCTCTACCCAAGATGCAACACTGCTCTACCCAACATGCAACGCTGCTGCTCAGAGCTGCTCTTTAGCTCTATTAATCTGGTCAAATCTCACCGGATTCCTGTTTCCAGTACACTTTTAGCATTTGGTTTTTAACAGAGAAGAGTTGGAGCTGCTGAAAACATACAGTATGCAAATGAGAGGGAGACCATGAGTGATATACCCACTGAGATACAAGCATAGGTGTGTCTGTTGTCTGTATAATAGCGTGCATGCGACAAGTGTCAAGTGTCATACAAGAAGGAAGGCTGGCCATAATGAGAATGAATCTGCACTTCCTGCCGCCCTTCAAAATAAAACCATTTAGAAGGGACAGGCACTGAATGCTGCTATAGCGCCCCCTAAAGGCTAAATGACAAAATACTTCTGATATAGGCTCAGAGTACATCCCTCCACACCTGTACCAAGTTTGGTTAGCATCGGACGATCTTTGTGAAATAGGCCCCACCCACAGAAAGTTGGAAGTGGATTATATCGCAACGGTGCGTTTTTTTTTTAAACTTCCAAATCAGTGTTGTGCAGGACAGTCCCCACATGATGTGTGCGTTGGTTTGGTGAAGATTGGACAAACTTTCAAGGAGAAATCGCAAAAAAACTGTTTTGGACAAAATGCAAAATGGCGGAAAATCTAGTCAGACGCAAATGGGCGTGGCCTAGTTGAGTAGATGCGGGAGGACCCAAGGAATCCAGGGAAAAAAGAATTTTGATGATAAACCCTACGGTTCAAAAGTTATGGACCAAAAGGTAAGGAGGGCTGTTATAGCGCCACCATATGGTCAATTGGTGCAATTTTTTCGGGGATAGTAAAAGACCCCTCAGTGCACCTCCCCATCAAGTTTCGTAGCTCTAGCTCTTATGGTTTCTGAATTACACCTAATTTACTGCAAGATTTTGCAAGATTTTTCCAAACCCCATGCAAGTCAATGGGGAAAAAAATGGCGCTTAATGGCGAATTGCGGCCAAACCGCTTTCACAAACCCTTAACAAAGTCATAGCATACATGTCCTCAATGAGGCGGTCATTTTGAGGTCTGGCATGTCTATGTGGCGCAAAAATTGAGGGAGTTATTACGCGGCTAACTTTTTGGCAGATAGAATAATAATAAGTATGTGGGATTTCAAGATTGTGCCTTGCTTGTCAGCAAGCACAATAATAAGTATGTGGGATTTCAAGATTGTGCCTTGCTTGTCAGCAAGCACAATAATAATGGGGGACTTTGTAATTTGTGCCTTGCTTTCAGCCAAAGTGTCAAGTGTCATACAAGAAGGAAGGCTGGCCATAATGAGAATGAATCTGCACTTCCTGCCGCCCTTCAAAATAAAACCATTTAGAAGGGACAGGCACTGAATGCTGCTATAGCGCCCCCTAAAGGCTAAATGACAAAATACTTCTGATATAGGCTCAGAGTACATCCCTCCACACCTGTACCAAGTTTGGTTAGCATCGGACGATCTTTGTGAAATAGGCCCCACCCACAGAAAGTTGGAAGTGGATTATATCGCAACGGTGCGTTTTTTTTTTAAACTTCCATATCAGTGTTGTGCAGGACAGTCCCCACATGATGTGTGCGTTGGTTTGGTGAAGATTGGACAAACTTTCAAGGAGAAATCGCAAAAAAACTGTTTTGGACAAAATGCAAAATGGCGGAAAATCTAGTCAGACGCAAATGGGCGTGGCCTAGTTGAGTAGATGCGGGAGGACCCAAGGAATCCAGGGAAAAAAGAATTTTGATGATAGACCCTACGGTTCAAAAGTTATGGACCAAAAGGTAAGGAGGGCTGTTATAGCGCCACCATATGGTCAATTGGTGCAATTTTTTCGGGGATAGTAAAAGACCCCTCAGTGCACCTCCCTACCAAGTTTCGTAGCTCTAGCTGTTAGGGTTTCTGAATTACACCTAATTTACTGCAAGATTTTGCAAGATTTTTCCAAACCCCATGCAAGTCAATGGGGAAAAAAATGGCGCTTAATGGCGAATTGCGGCCAAACCGCTTTCACAAACCCTTAGCAAAGTCATAGCACACCTGTCCTCAATAAGCCGGTCATTTTGAGGTCTGGCATGTCTATGTGGCGCAAAAATTGGGGGCGTTGTTACGCGCAGAAGTTTTTGGCAGATATAAGAATAATAATAATAATAATAAGTATGTGGGATTTCAAGATTGTGCCTTGCTTGTCAGCAAGCACAATAACTAGATGGTCTACATTTCCTAACGAAAATGTAATTGTGCTTGCTGTCCTCGCCATGCACCGCCTGGCTTCCAAAATCCCTGCCCATGGACCTAGGGGGACTAAGTAGTTATGGGGGTGCCTATGTGAGTAAAAGGACTTTGGAGTAGAAGTACTTGGTAGGTGGGGAAGTCAGACTGGTTGTAGCCTACTAGAGAGACACAAAAGGCTAGCCCAATCTCTGCAATCTAAAACTACATTACCTGCAAACTACAGCATCAATAATTACCATGTATTGTAAATGTCTCCAACTGTCTCAAGGAAAATAGGACATGATAACCTCCAGAGAAGTAGTATTCCTTGTAGTGTCATTCATGTTTATGGTTGCGACAACAACTGTTTACAAAACTAGCAGGCTTACCAGAGCTGCAAACACACAAGTGAAAAGCTATCAATGGCTGCATCTAATCAGCCAGTAACTAATGTAGGCTATGTTCCATTATGTTAGTGTAAGAAGTCAAATGTACTGATAATAGTCCCTGGTCACCAAAGTAATGTTACCCTTTTAGTTTTGTTACAGAGTTGCTGATCGGTTGTCATGTGTCCAGTCAGCCAGAGAAGCTGCTTGGGTAGCATGCTAACTAACGCCTAACGCAGTGGTTCTCAACTGGTGTAGCCTCAGGACCCACTATTTTCCTTGTCATGAAGTCGCGACCCAAATTTCAGATATTTTTTTAAACCACTCAAATTTATTGCACAAAAAATAGCGCATTTATTTAATACACAATGCCTTCATGCACTGTCAAATGAACAAAAAAGTGCAACAGAAGTGCAACTACGGCTAAAAACCAATTGAAATAAGGCAGACTTGAATTACAGGCCTATATGTTTTTAAATTTAAACAAGTCAAACTGGTCATGGTCAGAAAGTCTTATTTGAACTGTATGAAATATGAAATAAAAGGCAGACTTTTCTTGAATCACAGGCAGGCTATATGCTTTTTAGTTAAACTGGTCATAACTTTTAATTAAACTGGGGCCATGCTAATCCAGTTTCAATCATCTGAATTGAACTAAAATCAAATATGAAATGAAAAGGCAGACTTCTCTTGAATTACAGGCAGAGCATATGCTTCAGCTTGTTAAACAAGTGAAACTGGTCAGGCTAATCCAGTTTCAATAATCTGAATTTAAAAAAAAAAAAAAAAAAAAAAAGTACTGTACTGTAAAAGTCCGCGACCCAATCAAAACGGCCCCGCGACGCTACCCACCAGTTGAGAAACGCTGGCCTAACGCTAGCATTAGCTCAATTAGCTTGTTGCAACTAGTCCCAAACATTGATGAACAGTGTGTCCTAACGCCAGGGGGACAAGGTGTTTGTTTTGGCTGGCTGAGGTTAGCCTATAAGGCACAGTTGTTGTGGCTAACAGCCTCCATTCACACTAGGCTATTCACACTAGGCTATCTCTTCCATTATGTTTTCAAACCCAGCTGGCTGTATAAAATGAACAACCACAAAGTGGTGACACTTACCCATGGGTTCAGTTCATTTTGTTCATTCATTGTTTTCTGGACATGTTACCATGCTACATTAACACAGCAGGTAACAGAACAGACAGGCCTCCCATGGTTGGCGACAAGTGTATATCATTGTCTCTACCCAAGATGCAACACTGCTCTACCCAACATGCAACGCTGCTGCTCAGAGTTGCTCTTAAGCTCTATTTATCTGGTCAAATCTCACCGGATTCCTGTTTCCAGTACACTTTTAGCATTTGGTTTTTAACAGAGAAGAGTTGGAGCTGCTGAAAACATACAGTATGCAAATGAGAGTGAGACCATGAGTGATATACCCACTGAGATACAAGCATAGGTGTGTCTGTTGTCTGTATAATAGCGTGCGTGCGACAAGTGTCAAGTGTCATACAAGAAGGAAGGCTGGCCATAATGAGAATGAATCTGCACTTCCTGCCGCCCTTCAAAATAAAACCATTTAGAAGGGACAGGCACTGAATGCTGCTATAGCGCCCCCTAAAGGCTAAATGACAAAATACTTCTGATATAGGCTCAGAGTACATCCCTCCACACCTGTACCAAGTTTGGTTAGCATCGGACGATTTTTGTGAAATAGGCCCCACCCACAGAAGATTGGAAGTGGATTATATCGCAATGGTGTGTTTTTTTTTTTAACTTCCAAATCAGTGTTGTGCAGGACACTCCCAACATGATGTGTGCGTTGGTTTGGTGAAGATTGGACAAAATGTCAACGAGAAATGGCAAAAAAACTGTTTTGGACAAAATGCAAAATGGCCGAAAATCTAGTCAGACGGAAATGGGCGTGGCATAGTTGAGTAGATGCGGGAGGACCCAAGGAATCCAGGGAAAAAAGAATTTTGATGATAAACCCTACGGTTCAAAAGTTATCGAGCAAAAGGTAAGGAGGGCTGTTATAGCGCCACCATATGGTCAATTGGTGCAATTTTTTCGGGGATAGTAAAAGACCCCTCAGTGCACCTCCCTACCAAGTTTCGTAGCTGTAGCTCTTATGGTTTCTGAATTACACCTAATTTACTGCAAGATTTTGCAAGATTTTTCCAAACCCCATGCAAGTCAATGGTGAAAAAAATGGCGCTTAATGGCGAATTGCGGCCAAACCGCTTTCACAAACCCTTAACAAAGTCATAGCACACCTGTCCTCAATAAGCCGGTCATTTTGAGGTCTGGCATGTCTATGTGGCGCAAAAATTGGGGGCGTTGTTACGCGCAGAACTTTTTGGCAGATATAAGAATAGGAATAATAAGTATGTGGGATTTCAAGATTGTGCCTTGCTTGTCAGCAAGCACAATAATAATAAGTATGTGGGATTTCAAGATTGTGCCTTGCTTGTCAGCAAGCACAATAATAATAAGTATGTGGGATTTCAAGATTGTGCCTTGCTTGTCAGCAAGCACAATAATAAGTATGTGGGATTTCAAGATTGTGCCTTGCTTGTCAGCAAGCACAATAATAATAATGGGGGACTTTGTAATTTGTGCCTTGCTTTCAGCCAAAGTGTCAAGTGTCATACAAGAAGGAAGGCTGGCCATAATGAGAATGAATCCGCACTTCCTGCCGCCCTTCAAAATAAAACCATTTAGAAGGGACAGGCACTGAATGCTGCTATAGCGCCCCCTAAAGGCTAAATGACAAAATACTTCTGATATAGGCTCAGAGTACATCCCTCCACACCTGTACCAAGTTTGGTTAGCATCGGACGATTTTTGTGAAATAGGCCCCACCCACAGAAGATTGGAAGTGGATTATATCGCAATGGTGTGTTTTTTTTTTGAACTTCCAAATCAGTGTTGTGCAGGACACTCCCAACATGATGTGTGCGTTGGTTTGGTGAAGATTGGACAGAATTTCAAGGAGAAATGGCAAAAAAACTGTTTTGGACAAAATGCAAAATGGCCGAAAATCTAGTCAGACGGAAATGGGCGTGGCCTAGTTGAGTAGATGCGGGAGGACCCAAGGAATCCAGGGAAAAAATAATTTTGATGATAAACCCTACGGTTCAAAAGTTATCGAGCAAAAGGTAAGGAGGGCTGTTATAGCGCCACCATATGGTCAATTGGTGCAATTTTTTCGGGGATAGTAAAAGACCCCTCAGTGCACCTCCCTACCAAGTTTCGTAGCTCTAGCTCTTATGGTTTCTGAATTACACCTAATTTACTGCAAGATTTTGCAAGATTTTTCCAAACCCCATGCAAGTCAATGGGGAAAAAAATGGCGCTTAATGGCGAATTGCGGCCAAACCGCTTTCACAAACCCTTAGCAAAGTCATAGCACACCTGTCCTCAATAAGCCGGTCATTTTGAGGTCTGGCATGTCTATGTGGCGCAAAAATTGGGGGAGTTATTACGCGCAGAACTTTTTGGCAGATATAAGAATAGGAATAATAAGTATGTGGGATTTCAAGATTGTGCCTTGCTTGTCAGCAAGCACAATAATAAGTATGTGGGATTTCAAGATTGTGCCTTGCTTGTCAGCAAGCACAATAATTATTGCTTTTATCTCGGAAACGGAAGGTGCAATCGTGATTCTGCCCACCAGTAGCGTACTTTTTCACCCCGATTCCAACGCCGCCATCATTGAGTCTCTACGAGTTACGGTTGCGGAGATACGTTGCTGTAGCGCCCCCCATAGGCAAACAATAGCGCCCCCTACACGCCAAATGACACTATCTCTTCTGAAATCAACTCAGAAGTGTCAAGTGTCATACAAGAAGGAAGGCTGGCCATAATGACAATGAATCCGCACTTCCTGCCGCCCTTCAAAATAAAACAATTGAGAAGGGACAGGCACTGAATGCTGCTATAGCGCCCCCTAAAGGCTAAATGACAAAATACTTCTGATATAGGCTCAGAGTACATCCCTCCACACCTGTACTACGTTTGGTTAGCATCGGATGATTTTTGTGAAATAGGCCCCACCCACAGAAAGTTGGAAGTGGATTATATCGCAACGGTGTGTTTTTTTTTTTAACTTCCAAATCAGTGTTGTGCAGGACAGTCCCCACATGATGTGTGCGTTGGTTTGGTGAAGATTGGACAAAATTTCAAGGAGAAATGGCAAAAAAACGGTTTTGGACAAAATGCAAAATGGCCGAAAATCTAGTCAGACGCAAATGGGCGTGGCCTAGTTGAGTAGATGCGGGAGGACCCAAGGAATCCAGGGAAAAAAGAATTTTGATGATAAACCCTACGGTTCAAAAGTTATGGACCAAAAGGTAAGGAGGGCTGTTATAGCGCCACCATCTGGTCAATTGGTGCAATTTTTTCGGGGATAGTAAAAGACCCCTCCGTGCACCTCCCTACCAAGTTTCGTAGCTCTAGCTGTTATGGTTTGTGAATGACAGCTAATTTACTGCAAGATTTTGCAAGATTTTTCCAAACCCCATGCAAGTCAATGGGAAAAAAATGGCGCTTAATGGCGAATTGCGGCCAAACCGCTTTCACAAACCCTTAACAAAGTCATAGCACACCTGTCCTCAATAAGCCGGTCATTTTGAGGTCTGGCATGTCTATGTGGCGCAAAAATTGGGGGAGTTATTATTCGTAGAACTTTTTGGCAGATAGAATAATAATAATAAGTATGTGGGATTTCAAGATTGTGCCTTGCTTGTCAGCAAGCACAATAATTAAGAGATGACAGTGCATAACGCTGAAAAACATCCCAGTACACAATCCCTTACATGTTTCAACAATTACCTTGAGACGTCCAAACAAAGTTAAAAACCTGAGAAATCTCAACAAGGGTGTTCAAACCCTGAGAAATTCTTTAGTGACACAAGGGTCGCCTACTATAATTTGGCTAAATACCAAATGGCAATATAAGCTTAAAACCTAAATAGAAAATGGAAATGCTGAGGAAGACAACGGCAAAAATATTATATCAGAGGAATGCAAGTAGTTATATTACACAATCCTAGTATAATCATCGACCATTTCTATTACAATTGCAATCCACAACTTTTTTGATGAATGAGAAATAGTTTTACCGAATCTGTATTGCACAGTATTGACATTGTGTAAAATGTTGGGTGACATGTCATTATTAAGCTTATTTTAATTATAATTACAGAGTTATCAATTGCAGATTTTGCAGTAGGCTACATTTATTATTTTTAAATGACCTGTTGTCCACTCTGTAGAGCCAGAGCCTGGATGAGAACAGACTCATCAGGGAGTCTATCCCTCAAACACCTTAGGCGTCTTTTTTTTTTTTTTTTGTATACTTTTTTTCCCGATTTCTTTTAATCCCATTTTATCCCTCATTAGTGCTCATTTGATTTCTCAATCCTGGTTGCTACTCCATCCTCTGCCGATCTGGGGAGAGCCGAGACTGGCTCCATGCTTCCTGCGAGACATGGGCAGTCAGTCAGCCGCTTCTTTTCACCTGACAGAGGAAGCTTCACCGGTAGGACATAGCACGTGGGAGGTTCACGCTATTCCAACCAGTTCCCCTCCCTCTGAACAGGCGCCCTTAATGAGCAGAGGAGGAACCACATTAGCAACCAGGATATTGCATGTTTTGTTCACCTCGTCCCCAGGTGGGAATCGAACCCACGACCTTCGAGCTGTGAGGCAATAGTGCTTACCACTGCTCCACTGTACCTCCTTAGGCGTCTTGACAATAAACAATATATAGCGAGCCCCAAACCTGCCAGAGTCAACATCATCTTGTCAAGTGCAAAGGGCTCTGCTGTCCCAATCCTCCTATTTATCCAATGTGGATCCCTTTGTCGTGTTTCAAATACATTTGGGAGACGAAGAGATGAACCACAAGACATGATGTAGTCTATTTGAAGGTCTTTTATTTGCAGAAGGTGTTGTATTGACATGGCTATGGAGGATGCCATGGAGAGTTGTCTTGGCCTGTTCTCTGAGTGCCTCCTCTGAACTTTGACCCTGCATCCTCTGTATTTAAAACTTCCTTAGGTTAAGTTACCTACTACTCTCACACTGTCATGCCCCACTCTCTCATCCAATCAGCTCCCTTTCCTAAATGTGTGTGTGTTATCTGTGGAGCAGCTGCGTGTGTCACCTGTCAATCAAACCCCCTCTGACATCTAAACCCCTTTACAACTACTTTATTGTCTCCGCACACCTGTTTCCAAACCCATTCAACCTAGCCTCTCTAAATAGAAAAATCCTCCAACTTCCTTTTCAACAAATGGGTAGCTGCTTTATGACGGTCATAAAGCATCTCTACCCCCTCTCAACTCCTTCCACAGCTGAACCAAGCTTGCGCATGTGAATGCATTTGAGTGCATGTGAGTGTGTGTCATCCTCTCTGCACCCCCAAACTGTACGTTTGTGTGTAAACCTCCTGTCGCACCCTGATACTAATCAAACGCTTTTGTTAGAACACTGTATGTTTCTGTGTGTCTCTCCTGAGGCTATCAACTGTATTGCTTCTTTCCCATGCTTCAAAGAGGAGCCTGCCTGAGCTTGTTTCCCAACTGACCTCCACTCCTAGTCCTCTTTAGTTAACCTCCCTACACTTCATAACTGCACTCCTCTCTTAATGATAAAAATAGAAGATAATATAAGATAATAGAGGGTAGATGCGCCAGATACGACACCTTCCACACTTGATGACTCAACCACTTTCAGATGGTGGCCATTAGAGGGAGTGAGGGAACAGGGCTTGAGTCTTTAGGGGGCGGATTGGAATTGGGCCAACAACTCCCTTGATCTCAACTCAACAGCTCCCTTGATCCCAACTTAACGTCATGGTTGAAGGAACACTTCATAAACAGGGTTGGGTACCGAAACCGGGTACCACTAATGGGTACAGGTACCTTTACAACCGGTACCGAATCGCAACACAGATTTAGGCGCCTCATGTAGGTGCCACGCCCAAGATGCTGGGTGAAATATCCGCCCTCTGATGCTCTGAAACTAGCACCCCATGGAATTATCGTAATAATTATCGTAATACATTATCGTAATAAAAAAAAAAATGCTTTAAATTTTAAAACGTGGGGGCATCTGGGTAGTATAAAGTTAAAAGCAAACGGGGGGAGGGGGTTGCTGGGACGGGGGGGATTAAAATGTACTTTTTTTAAAGTATTGTTTTAGCAGGGGTCAGCTCGCCATTCCGAAGTGTCGGCATTCCGATCATTGACTTCTATGCTACCGGAGAGGCGGCCCTTTTTATCTCCAAAAAATGTTTCGCCGAGAGGTTAGGTTCTGCGGGAGGTTAGGCTTAGGCGTGGGGGGTGGGAGAGGTTAGGTTTAGGGTTAGGGTCTACGGCTATGAATTCTGAACTAATAGCTATGAATTACATGGTTTATGCTATTAATTATATTCATTTCCATTCTGTCTGCGAGTCATATGCAGAACGAGGCCTTCGCACAGAGCTACTTTCTGTCATTTCCCCATGCATTTCCTAGGAATAACGTAATTCGTAGGATCCTTTTTTTTCTGTCTTTTTAGGGGTCTTCCTCACCTGCAGGTGGCGTAACTGAGCAGAAACACATGCTATTTCTGACCATAAGGGGGCGCAAATGAGCAACAAAAACAGGTTCGGGCTATGAATTACGTCATTTATGGTATTATTTTCTCTCTCTCTTAACTGAGCAGAAACACATGGTATTTCTGACCATAAGGGGGCGCAAGTGAGCAACAAAAACAGGTTTGGCTATTTCTGACCATAAGGGGGCGCAAGTGAGCAACAAAAACAGGTTCGGGCTATGAATTATGTCATTTATGGTATTATTTTCTCTCTCTCTTAACTGAGCAGAAACACATGGTATTTCTGACCATAAGGGGGCGCAAGTGAGCAACAAAAACAGGTTCGGGCTATTTCTGACCATAAGGGGGCGCAAGTGAGCAACAAAAACAGGTTCGGCTATTTCTGACCATAAGGGGGCGCAAGTGAGCAACAAAAACAGGTTCGGGCTATGAATTATGTCATTTATGGTATTATTTTCTCTCTCTCTTAACTGAGCAGAAACACATGGTATTTCTGACCATAAGGGGGCGCAAGGGAGCAACAAAAACAGGTTCGGGCTATTTCTGACCATAAGGGGGCGCAAGTGAGCAACAAAAAACAGGTTCGGCTATGAATTACGTCATTTATGGTATTATTTTCTCTCTCTCTTAACTGAGCAGAAACACATGGTATTTCTGACCATAAGGGGGCGCAAGTGAGCAACAAAAACAGGTTCGGGCTATTTCTGACCATAAGGGGGCGCAAGTGAGCAACAAAAACAGGTTCGGCTATTTCTGACCATAAGGGGGCGCAAGTGAGCAACAAAAACAGGTTCGGGCTATGAATTATGTCATTTATGGTATTATTTTCTCTCTCTCTTAACTGAGCAGAAACACATGGTATTTCTGACCATAAGGGGGCGCAAGGGAGCAACAAAAACAGGTTCGGGCTATTTCTGACCATAAGGGGGCGCAAGTGAGCAACAAAAAACAGGTTCGGCTATGAATTACGTCATTTATGGTATTATTTTCTCTCTCTCTTAACTGAGCAGAAACACATGGTATTTCTGACCATAAGGGGGCGCAAGTGAGCAACAAAAACAGGTTCGGGCTATTTCTGACCATAAGGGGGCGCAAGTGAGCAACAAAAAACAGGTTCGGCTATGCAATACAGGGCTGGTTAAAGGTCAAGGTCTCCCTCCATCTCTCTCTCTCTCTCTCCCTCTTTCTCCCTCTCTCTCCCTCTTTCTCTCTCTCTCTCCCTCTTTCTCTCAATTTCAATTCAATTTCAATTTCAAATTGCTTTATTGGCATGAAAAGACAGCGCTTATATTGCCAAAGCAAATACACATATTAACAGTACAACAATAAGGAAATTATAATAATAAATGAATGTACAGTCGAAGATGTATAATGTACAAACAGTCAAAATTTACAGTCAAAGATATATGTATCTCGTGGTGTTTTAGGGCTTTGTGGTGGAAGGTTTGGGGGTCGCTTGTTTATTCGTTTCCTATGGTAATGGTAATACAGGGATTTATGGTGTTTATGAAGTGTGTGTGTGTGTGTGTGTGTGCCTCCAGCCAACTGACAGGCTAAGTCAGCCTCTTGGGATTCAGCTTCAGCCATCTCTCCATCTCTCTCTCTCTCCATCTACAAAGGTATTGCTGTTTGTTTTTAAGTGTTGATGTATGCATGTATTCATGCTTTGAATATGATGATGTAATGTCATGTGGAAGAACTGTGGGGGCATCCATCTCTCTCTCCCTCTTTCTCTCTCTCTCTCCCTCTTTCTCTCAATTTCAATTCAATTTCAATTTCAAATTGCTTTATTGGCATGAAAAGACAGTGCTTATATTGCCAAAGCAAATACACATATTAACAGTACAACAATAAGGAAATTATAATAATAAATGAATGTACAGTCGAAGATGTATAATGTACAAACAGTCAAAATTTACAGTCAAAGATATATGTACATATAAACTTCCCCAAAAATGGGGCATTCTGACTTAAATTTTTTACAGTTGTTCATCAGGTAAACAAACAGTAATTGTCAAATAGAAAATAAAAATAAAAATAAAATAAATAAAATAGGTAAAATAAATAAAATAAGAATAAGAGTAAAAATGAAATGAAATAAAAATAAAATAAAATAAAATAAAAATAAAAATAAAATGAGCTGGTGTGTTTCACTGGATGTCTCTGAGGTTGTGGCAGGAGGCCAGATATTTAGCTGCCAATATGCAGCAGTTTGGTTTTTCTCCTAATAGGTATTTAAGCTTGTCTCTTTCTGATTGTGTTTTGAATTCTTGGTATTTGTGTATAATTTTGGGGAAGAATGATGCTCTAATTTCTGCATATTTGTCACATTTGTCGACCGGTCTCTAGGGCCAGGCTGTGTCCACTGACTCTGTACCTAGTCAATGTCTTTCTTAATTTGTCATCAGTCACGGTGGTCAGGTATTCTGCCACCGTGTACTGTCTGTTTAGGGCCAAATAGCACTCCATTTTACTTTGAGTTTTTGTGGTGTCTTTCCAATGGGTGATGTATTTGTCTTTTTGTCTTGTTATAATTTGGTTGGGCCAGATTGTCTGTGGGGTGTCCTGAGGCTCTGTAGGGTTGGTTGAGGTTAGGGGACTGAGTCTCAGGACTAGTTGGCAGAGGGGACTCTTGTCTTTGTCTTGGTTCATCTCGTGGTGTTTTAGGGCTTTGTGGTGGAAGGTTTGGGGGTCGCTTGTTTTTAGGTGATTATAGAATTTGATAGCTCTTTTTTCAATTTTTATTTGGAGGGGGTATTGGCCTAATTCTGCTCGACAGGCATTATTTGTGGTTTTCCTATGGAGGTGTAGTATACTTTTACAAAAGTCCAAAAGTCCAAAAGTAAGTGTTTCGATTGGATATTTGTCCCAATTTGTAAAATGTTGGTATTTGCTCCTTCGTTACCCTTCTTGGGCATCAGCTGTGCATTCAGGCACAACAGAGCGTTGGAGCCGTGCTTGGGGTTAGGGGCATGCACAAGCCGGGCCAGTCAAAACCCGAAGTAGTTTTTTTAGCATGCTAATGTTGCTAGCATGCTAAGCTAATGTTAGCATGCTAATGCTAACATGCTAATGCTAATGCTAACCTTTTTTCATAGCCGTGTAACCACTCTACACACTATGAAATGTGGCGAGAAGCCCAAAAAAAAACTTTTACCTCGATCCGAGCAAGGGAAATTCTACTTCCGTTTTTTTTTTTACGCCATTATGCTAATTTTAGACGAGGAATCCAACGCGACCAGCCGCGACTCTCTACGACCTCTACACCAACCAATAGTCATGCCTGCAATATTGTCACAATATCTAGGTATTTGGTCCAAATATTGTGATGCTTGAGCGCTACATCACATGTGGCTTTACAACTGAACATTTAGCCCACACTTTGTAGAAAATACAGAGATATCGTGTATCACCATTCAGCCTAAAAATACAGATATGATTTTTGGTCCATATCGCCCAGCCCTAAACCTAAAAGAATACAAAGAACATAGTGTCTGTTTTTCACTTAATTATTTATTTTTTTATTGTGGACGACATTTCACAGCCTTGTGTTCGTCAGCCTCGGAGTCACACTGGCAGTCAGATCCGGCACTGCTCGTTGACACATGCGCCGATCTGTCTCCTGGTCGAGTTTTTGTACACAAAGTTCTCCAGCTGCGAAGCCGTCACGCGCTGCCTGTGCAGCACCTGGAAAAATTCCGAGCAGCCAGTGCAGTGGTAGTCGGGGAGGAAGGGGGCTGGCTTCTTTGCTGCAGGCCTCTTACGGCCCGACGCATCCTCCCGAGGTCGACGCTCCTGCTCCTTCAGCCATCCCTTTTGTACGAACGCTCCGACCCACTCGGGGACGTCCTCTTTAGAGTAAGGCATGATGCGCAGGACGTCGCTGGGAAGGGCTATAGCGGGCCGTGGGAAGCTGTCTGGGTCGCACAACTGCTTTGTCAGGACGGCCTGGTACAGGGTGCCTGCCAGGTCGAGTAGCTCGCCCTCTTCAGACTCGCCTCCGTGCACCGATATCCAGGTGCCGGGCACGTCGATGCCTGCATCGTCCAGCAGCGGCCTCGGCACGCTCACCGACACGCATGCATTTTTGGCGTGCTTGTTGTCAGTGAGCGTGACTGTGCGCTCACGGAGGGCCTTGGACAGTGAGCCCCCGAAGGCTCCGATTGCGCTGCGGTACACCTGTGCCGGGTTGAGTCCCATGTCGGTGACGATCGCTCTGGCTGCCAGGGCCCGATTCTGAGCGGACAGCTGCCACATGGCAATCCTGCGCGCGTCGATGGCCTCAAGCTCCTCGCGCCCACAGCTCGGCATCACGTGGAGAGGGCAGTTGTTCATCACGATCAGGAACGTGTCGTTCCCCAGTTTGAGTCTCTCCGAAACTACCTCGAACCTGTCGGCCAAGTGCTTGCGGCACACGGCCAGGCTCTCTTTGGCGGGTGTCGCGCTGTACATGTAGCGGGGCAGGCAGTAGTCCACCACGCAGTGTGCGATCATCTTGGTGTGGTGGTTGATCAGCGTGTAGTCAGCCTCGTGGGCCACCAGCACCCTGGAGCCCTCGTAGCACTTGCAGTTGGGCTGGTACGGGTGATGTATCAGCATCCTATCAGCCACCGGCTCGCGTCCCTCGCACCCCTGTGGGGTGGCCTCCCGACAGAGGCCTCCCTCGCACCCGTTCTCGTAGTTGACTAAATCCCAGTGTCCGTCTTCTTCTCCATCGTCGGAGATGACGAGGAGAGAGGACCGCCTGGGTCTCTTGCTGTCCCGAGGGTCCTCGGCGTCGACATTGGTAGCAGAGTTGGATAAGCGGGGCAGCGAGCAGGCCCCAAACATGGAAACGAGGCAGCCCTTCTTGGCATTGAGGTTGAGAGGGTACCTGTACAAAGCTGCCTCGCACGGCTTCACCTTGTTGTCGTCGGGCCTCATGGAGACCCTGGTAGACAGGCCCGTGATACGATTCAGACAGGTGTTCACCGTCTCGACGTACGTCGTCTTGACGCTCGAGCTCTCGACCCCGAGCCTGCTGAGCACCTCCGGCTTCATGTTGGTGTTCTTGGCACACTTGAGCAGCTCGCTCCATGGGAAGAAGCCGACAGCCATCTGAGACGACACCAGCTCTGCAGCGCTGCATGCGATCAGGTCCCTGCGCACTGCCTCAGCTGAAGAAAAGAGGTGGTTCAGGCAGTACTTCTTGTCTTTGTACAGCGTTGTCACCTCTGTGCGCTTGGTCGAGTCGTCATCGCTGAGCGTGACTGACACGCCCGAGAAACCCAGGTCAAAGTCCACTGCCTTGACCCGCTCGACCGTGTGGCAGCCGAGCGCTGTCTCGGCGTCGGCCAACCCCCGCCACAGGCCCGTGGCATGGTCTATCTCGACCTTGCGCCGATTGAACAAAATGCGGTCGCCGATGCTTAACTGGTGCCAGGGCAGGGTGGCGAAGCATCTGACGCTGTGGGGCTCGAGCTTGAGGCAGTCGCCTCGCATCACGCACGCGATAAAGACGTCGGCCATCGCCGTGTCACATGCGGAGCGCACACTCTTGACCGCGGAGAGGCCACGCACCTGCACTTCGACCTGGGTGAGCTCGCCCGTGTCCCGGTCGACCGCGTGACTCAGACTGACGTACGTCTTCATGGCCATATGGCAAACGACCGACGAGCTGTGCTCGTACTCGAGCTTGATCCTAAGGTTATCGACGAAGGGGCGCGTGATATCAAGCTCAGCTCCGTCGGCCATCCGGACCAGGTACGTGGGATAGCCCAGCGTCTCGCCGCCCTTGGGGTCCCTGAAGGCCTGCTGTGGCGAGTTGCCGGGCCCTATCAGGTACATCCGGCCGAGCACGTCATCGATTAGCCTCCTGTGCACAAACTCGAGGAAGGCGGGCACCTGCGCCTCGGCTCCAAACTTGCTCGCAATGGCCTTGCGGGCCCGCTCAACGAACGTCGCCAGCCTCTCGTCCTCGGCGCCCGGCGGAGCGTTGTCGACCCTGTCTTCCAACTCGGGCTCGGGCTCGTCTTCGGGCCCGTAGCCGAACGACACCATTACGCTGTCGGTGTCGCCGTAAACGATGGGGCACCTGGAGTCGAAGAATTGCGACACGCAGAGGTTGACTAGCGAGATCTGCTGCCTGCCTGCGGCTGAGATGAGAGGTCCGCACGCACCGGCCGTGCCATAGAACGAATTCATCAGGATCTTACACTCGAGCACCTGGAGCTCTGAGTAGGCGCGCTGCTCGTCACTGAGCACGGACGCCTTCAGCCGCTGCTTGCACTCGGCGCGGCGTTTGTAGTAGCGCTCCATGGACGAGTTCATGATGCCGTCGTCGCGGACGAAGCGGCGTGTCGCATCATCGTGCTTCATGATCAGCGAAGCGCATTTGAAGCCCTCGACCTCCCAGCTGTAACACAGCCAGCCCGACAGATTGTAATCGGACTCTGTTGGGGGCCAGGGGACAGTAGACTCGGATGAGATGTTGAGCGCGCTCATGATCGACGGGTACATGCTGGCGAAGTCAAAGGACAGCTCCAGGCCCATGCCCGGCCCCGAATAGTGAAGGCCTGTCAGGGGCGTGCACACAGAGCCGCCCTTCCACGCTTCCTCACTCACGTTCATGGTCCAGGGCCGCCGGTTGGGCAGCTTGCGGCCCGCAGGCCCAGCCATGCACCTGAGGTTGTCGAGCTTGTACTTGAGCTGGGGGACCTGCACCGCGTGAATGCTCTGAACAAACCCGCTGAACGCGCCTCCGCGACCGTGCACGATCACGTCGATGTTGAGTGTCGAGCGGCAGCGGTGGAACAGGCACGACACGGGATCTAGGACCTTGGCCAGCCTCGCGCACAGCTGCGAGTTGACCAGGTTATAGACGAGCACCTCGAAGAGGCCCTGTCCGCCTTGGGCAATCAGTTCGTCCGTGCGCCCGTAGCTCACGGTCGACAGCTTGTGCAGCTTATTACGGTCCTTGGGCGGCATACCCCGTGCTCGCCGCATGCCCTCGACGGCGTGAAGCACAACGTCGTTGAGCTTCATGCCGGGGCAGTCTAATGTGTTAGATCGGGTCTCTGCCATCCTGAACAGATCGATCACATTGGCACCACAGCTGTTCATCTTGAAGTGGCCCAGCTTCATCTTGCCCTTGTTGAAACGGTTGATAGCCTCCCTGGTGAGCTTTTCACAGGTCTCGGTGCCCCGCGTGATCAGATCGCTCAGCTCCTTCAGCAGCGCGTCATACAAGTTGATCAGGCTAGGCGTCTCAAACTGGAAGACGGGTTGCAGCCGGCTGCCAAATTTGTTAGACACAAACAGGCTGTCCCACAGCGCGCGCAGCTTGGCACCATTTTCAGGGCTGACGCCGCTGTGGCCCCGGGTGCAGCACCGGCTCTCGTAGAAGCGCACGCGCTGCTGCAGCACCCTCAGGTCGAAGCCGGCGTTGTACACGTAGATCAGATCAATACTCTGGCTGGTCAGCGCCGTCAGCACCTGGCACAGCAGGGAGAACTCGCTGGTGCAGGCGTACATCCGGATTCGGTTTGGGTCACCGATGCCCACAGAACGTGCCACTGGAGCATTGTGGTCCGGGGGTGGGCCGGTGACCTTGGCTGTGTTGTAAAACACCATGAGGCTCTTCCTGTGTTTGCCATGCTCCTTACGTCTGTTCCTGCGCAGGAACACCAGGGAAACACAGGTAATCTCGTGCTGTTTGCCGACCATATCTGCGGGCAGGTTGGGGATGTTCACTTTCGACTTGCCTCGCGAGCCGGCCAGCTTTCCGGCCAGTTGGCGGGCGAATGCTTTGAGGGTCTCCACCTTCTTCTCGGTGCAGTAGGGGTTGTCTGCGGAAAACTGAGGACACTGGGTCGCGCGGTTCCTGTACTTCTCGTTGACCACCGTCTCAATGTCGAGGCACGCGCTGTTGTACAAGAAGCTGCGGTGCTTTGCGTCGAAGGCTAGCGCCTCAGCCTCTGAGAGCTCGTGGTCGTAGATCAGGTCCCGGAGAGACAGGGGCATCACCACAGGGGTGGTCAGCAGCCGGTCGACCTCTGTCTCGGGGAGGAAGTAGAGCCGGCCGAACATCAGGCCGGAGCACAGCGCCGGGACGTTGCCGTCGCGTGGCATGTAGTAGCCCTTCTCTCCGCTGAAGTCGCCAAAGGTGAGGGCTCCCGCCACCGTAGCCAAGTACCTGTTGGCCAGGGTGACGGAGGCGAGCGGGAAGACCTGAGCATCCACGGGCCTCTTGATGTCGTCCTGCCGTACTTTCAAGGGCACAGGCTCGGCAACCATGTGCTGTCTCCATTGGGCCTTTACGCGCTCCCAGGTCTCGGGTGAGGACTCACCCAGCTCCAGGTCGTAGCCCACCACCAGGGCGATGTCCTTCACCTGCATTGAGACAGTACAGCCAAGTAAGCGGTTAGGCCCATACACGGCCAGGGCCCTGCACAGCAGGCTGTGGTGCTGCTGGTCGTACATGACCGACTTGACGAGCAGTCCCACCAGGCAACGCTCGCGAGCCAGGTCGACGCTGCGCCAGGTGGGGTACATGTCTGGGAACGCGGACATGAAGGGGAACGGGCCATCCATAGCGGTAGTGGTGCTTTGCAGATACAAAAACCCTATCAGTATATGGAGGAGGGACTATATGCAACTTTACATGATAAGACTAGTCTCCGCCCCAGCAGCACAGACAAAAATCTAAAACCAAAAAGGTGTTTTCTTCCAGGCGGAGCTGCTGATTGGGCCTTGGTGTAGGATGCCTCGGGCTCGAACCAAGCCGTGCGACAGTGAGCTCCTGCCACCGGGGGCGCCCCCGCGCACCCGCTACACTGCGGCTTACCCCAGCGTGAGTGTGCCCAAGTACAGGCATGTCATGTTCCTTGCTGTCGAGAAGACCCTGCTGTACGACAAGGGTTCAGATGTGTACTGCTTTGCAGCGCTCGGGAGCCAGGGACGCTCGCTGTTCCAACTGCTGCTCTATATCTCCTACTGCTTCAAGGGCAAGGTATTCCAGATCACTCTGGAGAACCCCCAGGTGCACCATATGTCGCCGCCGATCCGTGAGGACTTTGCAGAGGCCCTGCTCTTCTGCTTCGTCCTAGACCTGTCTGAGGACCCGCCGACCGACGCACCGGCTTCGGCCGGGGAGCCCGACGTCAGCGATGACAGTGACACCGAGAGCCTCGAGGACATGGGCGTGTTCATGGACCAGGAGACGCCTGCGCTGGGGATATACGAAGAGGCCTTCAACGCGTTCATGCGGCTAGGCCTGGTGAAGCACAAGGTATCGTCACTCAACTACGCCATGATCAACATGCGCGACAGCAAGGGCGAGGTGAGCGCTGGGTTCGCCTGCCTGGACTACGTGTCCGACACCTTGGTTTCGAGAAACATGGACAAGAGTAAGGTGCGAAAGTTGATGGGCTCGGCGTACACACCTGCCTGCTCGTCGGGCAGCAGATCGCACGCCGTCCCCGCCACGATCCAGGACCTGAGCCTGGAAGCTCTGCGCGAGTCTGTGTCGACGATCGTCGACTTGGACTTCCCGCATCAGGGCAAGCAGCTCTTCCACTCCCTGATGGATGCCATGTTGGCCGAAAACCTGTTCTCTCAGGGTTACTTGGCCAAGGCGTACAATGCGGGCCGTGAGGGCGACCGAACTTTCCTGGTGAAGCTCCAGGACCTGGTTGACAAGTTGGCGGCCACCGGAAACGCAACCTGGGTGGACACGCATCCCTTGATCGTGTTCGAGTACAAGATGGACTCGCTGATCACCAGGGAGCAGCCCGCAGCCTTTCTGGACATCATTCTTCACAAGCATGTGCCGCTGCCCCAGGGCCTGCTGAGCAAGACGATCAACGAGCTGGGTGAGCGGCGCAGGATGGCGCCGCTCAGCGCAGTTTTCCTCGATGGAGGCTGCGGTTGCTTGGACGAGTGCACCCGAGAGTGCGTGGCCTCGTACGCTTGCCTGTACAACACGTCGGACGAACACCCGTTCCATATAGTGTCCCAGGGGGATACGTTAGAGAGCCTGTTCCCGCACCTGGCCAAGCTGAGCCGCCTTGCCAAGGAGGTGAAGACCAAGTGCAGCGACATGGGCAGCCTTCCGCTGCCCATGTTTGAGAGCATGGCTACCATGGTGTACACGTGCCTGGCCGAGGTCCGGTTCAGCGCGCCAGAGCGCGTGGAGAGCATGTACACAGGGCTCCGGTCTCTTACCGGCGACTCGCGGTCCAACTCGGCCCTGTCACTGGGCCAGCAGTGCCCCGAGATATACAGGGGTCTGTACAGAGGCATGGCGGAGACTGCCACTAGCCACGGCTTCGACCCGCTCAAGCTGTACGACCGAGCGCTGGTCTCGCACCTGTTTGTGGAGAACTTCAATGTCCACCGGCTGTTCCAGGCCTCGACGACGTTCAACTACGTGATCGCCAACACGGCGCCTCGCTACACGATAGAGCGGTGCATGCTGTTCAACTTTACGCCGCCGGGCGAGGGCAAGACGTTCATCAACAAACTGCTATTGCGGCTATTCAGCCAAGTGGAAGGCTGCATCGAGACCTTGACGTCGTTCACGCCGCAGTCGTTCAAGTACCACAAGATGCGTACGGCGTGGACGGTCATGATCGAGGACACTCACAACTCAGACAAGAGCGCGCACGGTGTCGACCGGGATTCCTGCAACATCCCCAACGTGTTCAAACACCTGCTCGACGATAGCATCGTCGAGAGCAACGTGGTGTTTCGTAACCAGGCGTTGGGTGCGCTAGAGACGAATAAGGTGCACTCGGTTCACAACTGCGGCTTTGTGTGGACCGCCAACACGCTCGACTTCGCCAGCCCGGCCTGGCTGGACCGGTCCCTCGTCATGCCCTCCGAGTTCACGAACAGCGCATGGCGGACGCGCTCTACCCAGGAGATCGCAGACACGGTGAGCGAGCAGCATATGGACAAGATCGCGGCAACGTGCCTGTACAGGCAGAACCTGGTGCAGTGCACCAGCATGATCGCCCACCACAGCCTGATGCAGTTCAGCGAAGCCTTCGACACAGCCCGCACCAGCTGCATCGAGGTGCTGAGGTCGACCTACGTGCTGCACACCGGCAAACGGAGCAAGAACAACCAGCGGATGCTGGGCATCGTCAATCAGATGGTGTTCGCCGAGGCTATGAAGCTCGCATGCCACTTCGTCTTCGACCTCTGGGTGCCTCCCTGGACAACTGTGCGCAGGAGCAGGCCCGACGACAGTGATGGCCACGTCCGCTTCTTCAAGGACCTCAACGCGGCGCGCATGAAGGCCCTAGACCAGCTCTCGTTCGGGCAGGTCTGCATCGAGGTGGCCTCACTTTTCAAGCTGTGCTCTGCCGCGTGCCTCCCCGACATATTGCCCAAGGTCATCGACACGCACAGCAACTTCGCCTGCCAGGTCCTGGTCTACGTGCTGCAGCAAGTGTACGAGCAGAGCTGCCTCAGCCTCTCCTTCGAAAATGAGAGCATTAAGGTGGCGGGCATCGAACAGCTGCACTTTCCCCCGGAAAAGCTGCAGACAAGTTCGGTGGCGCATGAGATGCTGGCAAAGTGCGCCACGTGCTCCTTTCCGTCGCGAACCCGGGACGGCGACACGAGCCCCAGGACTCTGTGCTTCTCTGCAAAGGAAAAGAAGGACCGGCCGGATGGCTTCAACAAAAAGATGCCCTACAAGACTCAGTCAAAGATTTCCTCCGTGACCCTGTCCCTTGAAGTGGTCTACGACCTCCTGGCTCTCTATGCTCCCGAGAGCCACCGGGCCTTCTGGGACAAGGTGAGCACGGCCATGGTCGACGCTTATCAGCGAGGCGATGTGCAGGTGGCCGGCGGGGGGTTCTTCAACCAGACAACGGCTGCAGCCGGCGTCGACGGCGACGCCTCGCTAGCCCTTCCGCGCACCATCTCATTCACCCTCGACTTGAAAGATGACACAGTGCAGAGCTTGATCCTCGAGGGGACCAAGGGGGTGCGCACACTGGCGGAAATGTCCTTCGTCAAGAGCAGCAGCCTGGAGCGGCACCGCTACAACTGCTCGGCCCCAATATACTACGGCGCGGTGATCCACAACCTGCCTGACTCACCGCCCGACGCTTATAACGAGGACCACGTCAAGGAGGCTCGCGCAGGGCCCAGGGGCACCTTCCACGGGCCCAGGCTCAAGGTGTGCTCACCCGAGTACTCGGGCGTGCCCATCTTCAATCTGAGTTCCTTCTGCAGGACGCGCACCGTCTACCACCAGGGCTCGATCAAGTTGACCCTCAGCGAGGAGCCCCATGGGTTCGAGGCACACCGCAAGGCCCTGGAGGAGGACTGGGAATGGAAGGACGCCGTCACAGCGATGAACAGCATTTACTCCGAGAAGTTGTTTACTATTGAGAACCTCAAGGCTGACTACGCCTCTACCATGGCCTCAGTACGTCCGGGAGACAAGCTCTCCAACCTGGAAGCTCTGCGCAGGAGGGGCGCGTACGTTCGGGCCTCGGCGTCCTTTGCGGATGAGAACCTTCAACTGGGCTACGCCTCGGCCGGCGGTAGGGGCGAGCCATCGGACAGGGAGCCTCTGTATAGGATCCGAGGCTCCCTCATTCAGCAATCTCAGTCCGACGAAGAACACGATGCCACCGAGCGCCGTCCAGGTAGCAGGTCTTCTGAGTCTGAATGCGAGAGGCCTCTCCGCATGCTCTCGCAGTCAGAACAGTCACAATACGATGACGTAGAGGCCAGAAAGCAGAAAACAAAGCGTCACCGTAAGAGGTTTCCCGCGGAGGAAAACGGTTCCCCGTCCGGCCGCAGGTACAAGGAGAGGCGTAGCAAGACACTGCACAATGCCATCTGAATCTGTGTGACTCTTCTGTATCTTGTCTTTGGTGTGTTCCAAATACTGAATGTGTGTGGGTCTGTGGGACAGTTGGAGCCCGGTTT
Source organism: Poromitra crassiceps (assembly GCF_964638095.1). NCBI lineage: Eukaryota > Metazoa > Chordata > Actinopteri > Beryciformes > Melamphaidae > Poromitra > Poromitra crassiceps. The sequence goes on from NW_028152082.1 coordinate 75,024, forward strand.
GGTGAGATGGTTGATTGTGTGTGTTTTCTACTTTTTTGGAATAAAAACAATACTCTCGGATCTTGTTTTTGTGTAACTTTTATTTTCGCTCGTCATTGTATGTAGGGGAGAGTGGGGTGAGTTGTGCCACTTTTTACTTGAGATGTCTTTAAAGTGAGGGCATGACAGTAATGCCTCCAACTACAATCTGTAAATATATTTCAGGATGTTGTGCACCACTGGGAACACTCCCTTTGGATCTTAAATAAACTGTTAAAAAAATATGGCTATTCTTAAAAAAGTGGTCTCTTGGCACAACTTGCCCCCGGTGCGGGGTAAGTTGTGCCTTTGGAGAGAATACGTTGGGGTAAATTGTGCCATTGATTACTGAAGTAAAACAGAACATTTTCATCTCATATACTGTAATGCTATATCAAAGCAAGACAAAATAAAGATAACACTAAAGTCCAGTGTACTATAACAGGGTTAAACAAGGCTAAACGGTAGCAGCAGTTGACCTACATATTTAACATTTTCAGAAATAAAGATTATGTTCAAAATGAACAAAATTAACTATCACAGAGCCAGGCTACACTTGCCAATACTGCAATATTCTTCAACAAGGTCTATTTAAACATTTAAGAACAAAATGAAATAAAATTTCACTAAATCAACTGCAACTGCACTGACACAACTTAACCCAGGCCTTTTGGCACAAATCACCCCATCCCCACCATTTTAACAAACTTGTATCATATAGCTGGTTTGGAGCTAACAGTATAGCCTCATATTGTAGCTTACTAAAACACTAACACATGTGTGAAATGTTTTCAAGCTTGTCTATAATTGTTCAGACACAACAATCAATAAACCTTGATCATAAAAAAATTACTTTGAGAGGCAAAAAACATTTTTTTGAACATAAATGTGCTTAGCTCTTGTGCCATCTGCCTCCCTTCTTTGCAGAGTGAGTAAAATTGATGCCTCTTCAAAAATGTGTGGTCACATGACCAATTTCTTCTATGGTTTTCTAGATACAAGGGGTGGCACAACTTCCCCTCTGGCACAACTCACCCCACTCTCCCCTACACAACAAACACCAAAATCGTTCTCGTTTTAGGAAACAAAATCAACCAGAATGTGAAAATCCACCCTACCACCGTGTGCACACTGCACACTGCACAGTTCACCAAGCAGTCATCATCATCATCATACACGGACCAGAGATCGCAAACCCCAGACCCCCAAACACAACCCTCGCCCCGGTTCCCTGGTCACCAAGTCCCTGCCGTCACAGCACGGCCATCTCCGAGTTTTCGTGATAGAGTCTGAATGCGGGAGGCCTCTCCGCATGCTCTCGCAGTCAGAACAGTCACAATACGATGACGTAGAGGCCAGAAAGCAGAAAACAAAGCGTCACCGTAAGAGGTTTCCCGCGGAGGAAAACGGTTCCCCGTCCGGCCGCAGGTACAAGGAGAGGCGTAGCAAGACACTGCACAATGCCATCTGAATCTGTGTGACTCTTCTGTATCTTGTCTTTGGTGTGTTCCAAATACTGAATGTGTGTGGGACAGTTGGAGCCCGGTTTGGTGAGATGGTTGATTGTGTGCAGAAGCGTCATGCCCATTGTAACTGAGGGGGCAATTGCCCCCTCAGATTTTTGAGAGGTAAATTTTTTTTTTTTTTTTTTTTTTTTAATAAACATAGGCTATAATATTATAGGCTGTGTATGGTAGTTGAAACATAGTTTCAAGTTTACGTTTATGTATGTTTGTAGTTAAAACAAAAACATAAATACTGTATAGGCTACATACAGTACAACACAAAAGGCTGTTATTTACCCTTTGTCGCCACCTGGTGAGTAAATATATATAACTAAAACCATTAGAATTGACAACCGGTCCGCAACTTTTTTCCCCATGTATCTACCAGTCCTTGGCACAAAAAAGGTTGGGAACCCCTGCTCTAAAGGACAGATTTCTACCTTCTGAAAAGGCAATACCAGCCAAAATAAACATTGTGTTACATTGCTTTGAAACATGTGGTCTCCCTTTTTTGTCAAGTCCATTGAGCCTGGGCAGTGGCAATGTACTTAGTCTGGTGATTATGGATCTTTCCAGGAGGCTGAGCAGTTTGGAAAATAGCCTTATGGTTACACCTGCTCAGTCTGTTAATTTAAAATTAGATATTCCTCTAAATCTGGCTTCCAACCCCCCAAATTTTTTGCCGCCCTTCGGGCGGCGCCAGAGTTCGCCCCCTCAGATTGTTGGCTTGCATGACGCCCCTGATTGTGTGTGTTTTATACTTTTTTGGAATAAAAACAATACTCTCGGATCTTGTTTTCGTGTAACTTTTATTTTCGCTCGTCATTGTATGTACACAACAAACACCAAAATCGTTCTCGTTTTAGGAAACAAAATCAACCAGAATGTGAAAATCCACCCCACCACCGTGTGCACACTGCACACTGCACAGTTCACCAAGCAGTCATCATCATCATCATACACGGACCAGAGATCGCAAACCCCAGACCCCCAAACACAACCCTCGCCCCGGTTCCCTGGTCACCGAGTCCCTGCCGTCACAGCACGGCCATCTCCGAGTTTTCGTGATAGGCATGCGTGTGAGTGGTCATGATCTTGTAGTCGCCATTGACACAGCTGTAGTACAGCGCATGCACAACGGTGGTGAAGAAGCACTTGCTGATCGCATCAAACTGTTTCCAGCTGCTCATATCGGGCATAGGGCTGGCTGCCGGGACCCGGTGCACCAGCCTGCCCTCCGTCAGCGGGGTTGGCCGGCACGCTGTGCCGACGCTCGGCATCTCGTACCAAGCGGCCAACTTCACGTCGCCCGGGTAGCCCATCCGCATCACGCCTTTGGGCAGCTTCCCGATCGCGGCGCAGGCTATTCCGACGTCGCCCTCCACGTAGATGTGCGTGAAGTACGAGCGCCTGCGGTCCGGCGGCTCGGGTAGCTTTGCCCTGCCGGGGAAGGTGTCCAGGTCAGCTACCATGTAGGAGAATGTGTATTTCTCTTGAGTGAGATCTATGAGCTTCACACAAGCAGGCAGGCTGCCGACGCCGTGGAGCCATGCGACGACGGCTGTCTCGGCGACGTGAGACTCTGAGTCGTTCTGCCACACCAAGGCCTTTAGCCCATGGATCCTGGGCACAGCGTCGTAGCACTCGCTCAGCAGGTCACCGGCCTTCCACCGCAGGTCCACGATGCACCTTTCTTTGCTGCGCAGGCCGATGTCGACGAGGTCGCAGCCTGTGTAGTTGGACCCCGGCTTGATGACGTGCAGGGTCTGAGCGTCGCCGTACAGCCTGTTGCCGTACTCGTTGATGCTATCCCCTGATACCGTCCTGTGGATGACGTACATGGCGCTGCAGCTGTCACTGCCCGGGAACACTCTGATGGGCAGCTTCGCACGCATGTTTTTAGCCATGCTGATGCCGTGCTGTTCCAGTACATCCATGAGGTTTGCTTTCTCAGGCCGCGACTGGCTGTACAGGTACAGCCCCGGTGGCAGCCCGTCCGACTTCCTCAGCCGGACCAACACTGTGACACCGCACCCGGGAGGGTTGACCTTCCTCAGGTGCAATGTCCATTGGTAGGCTCGTGCCACGGACACTGATTCCTTGGGCCACAAGATCTTGGCTTGGTCCTTAAGGCTCGATCCTCCCTTGCCCGTTATAAGGAGCGTTTCTTTCCACCGGCCGCACAGTCTAATCTTCTTCCTCTGGCTCAGACCTTCTTTGCACCGCTCCTCAGCCTTACCGCTCTTTGTGTCTTCATCCCTGGTATCATCGCCCCCCGCGCCAGCTGCCGCCAGGGCCCTTATTATCCACGGCATTGAAGTCCTGTGCTGATCGCAAATGGCCTCCGGCAAAAGGCCTAGCTGGCTGAGCGGCTCGTTGACGGCACCGCGAACGAACACTTTGTCACCTATCACGGGCACCGGTTCGAGAGTCAGCGCTCTGATCAGCTCACAGCAGAGCAACGGCGATGACGGCAGCTTCGACATGTTCAACACTCCGGCCTTCACAGGCCTCGTGCCTGACATGCTACGCGTTGCGTGTGCCGAGAAGTCGGCCAGGAATCAGGCTACGTGCGGCAACAAGTGCACGGTCCTATACAGGAAACTCTCATCGATCTCGCACGAGCCGCAGCGGCCGCTCGTGGCTCGCGCCGTTGCCAAGGACACTGCCACCAAATGCCTGGTGTGTGAGATGAGCCTGGTCAAGACCAGCAAGCTGTCTTCACGCTCGGGGATAGTGATCAACTGCGGTTGTGGCAATGTGCGCGTGTGCCTGGTGTGCTTTAAGACCCCCAGCGCCGACGTCGAGCCCTGGTACGCCCAGCAGCCCCACCTCCACGACTGCTCCACGCTCAAGTTATTCTTCTGCGGCGAGTGCAAGTTATTTAACAGAGTCCGAGAGAGGATCTGCTGCCGTTGGGCGTGCCCCCAGTGCGCAAGAACGATCGAGAGATGCCGCATCTGCTCCGCGCCCGTCCCTACTGAGCGCAGGGAGATGCAGAGTCTGTGGACCGAGCCGAGCGGCTCGGTCGCAGACAGACGAGAGGGCCCGCGGCAGGCCAGCTGCGAGGAGGAAGGTCCGGGGAACGCTGCCGACACCAGCGAGGACATGCCCGAGGCTTACAGAGAAGCAAACAGGGAGCGGGTGATAGCCAAGGTGACGCGATCAAAGTACCTGGAAGCGAAGGACATCCAAGTCCTGTTCGCCGACTTCCTTCCCGACCCGAAACGGTGCACGTGCTTGCCGGACGAATTCCCGGGCGTCATGTGCCCGGGCTGCACGCCGCTGCTGACCGTCATGCGGCTACTGAGCGAGAACACAGATCCTGTGATGGCCAAGTTCGCCAAGGACGCTGTGCCGGGCCGGGCCCTCGTCCGTAATGTCTACAACAAGGCCCTGCTGCAGGCCATGTTCACCGACCCCCGGCTACCGCCGTGCGCCAACGGCGTCGCATGCAAGGGGATGTTGCTGCGCCGGCCCGACGGTCAGGTCCATTGCAAGCCCCTGCCGTCGCTGCTCTCTCCCGAGGCCTACCGGACTCTGGACCCGGAAACCGACCCGGTCGAGCCGTGCTCCTGCATCCTGTGCCTGCTCTTTCACCAGACCGCTACCGTGCTCGCCAACGCTAGCGTTGAAAGGCAGAACCTGGAGCCGCTTCCCAGAGAGCCGGTGTACTACTTCAACATCAAGCTGGCTCATGATGTCGGCGTCCCTGAAATCTCCATCCAGGACTGCGGCATCCAGCACCTGATCCGCTTCCAGGGCCGGGCGGGGAGCTACAAGCCTGAATTCTACTACGACTGGACGGAAATGCTCGGGGTCCTCTGCGTCGACGACAGCGGCTCTGTCATCTTCAGGCCGTCGCCGCAGTAGCACAGAAGGAACCCAGCATCTCATATCGTCGTATATGTGTCTGTTTTCCTCAGAGAAGCTGTGTATATAGGATGTTGTACAATTTCTACTGCAACGCCTAGAATTAGACAAAGCTGTCGTGTGTCCTACGGATGCCCAATTGATTGATTGAATGCTGTCTGAGGCTGGGCCGGAGGGGACTGGGGACCTGGGACCGTCGTGGCAGTCGGGAGGGCTGTGGTGATTGTGGGACCAGGACCAGATTGTGCTGACGGAAATGTGCTGACCAATGACAAAAAATAAAAACAATGTTCTACAAGAATCATCAGAGTATGCATTTCTTATTTTATTCTTCACAACATTTCACAGGTTATGACAGAGAAGCTTTAGACCAGGTTGTACATGAACAACCTTCGTCTAGTTCTAGGTTCCTCTAGTTCCGATAGAACTGCCGGCGACTGCGTAGATGTGCTGTGGTGTAGCGAGGCGCGGCGTACCATGTCGGACTGAATGATAAGAGTATGCATTTTTATTTTATTCTACATTTCACAGGTTATGACAGAGAAGCTTTAGACCAAGAGGCATTGTGCGGGAGGAGAGTGTTCTGTCAGAGGGCTACCGATTCGTCGGGGGGAAAGGATTCTGTCAGAGGACGTCTGTCAGAGGGCTTCTGCTTCGTCGGGGGAGAGGATTCTGTCAGAGGACGTTTCTGTGAGAGAAGGTGTTCTTTGTAACTGGAGGATGGACCTCCTGTCCAGGGGCGTATATATGGGTGTAGCTCGAAGCAGAGAAGCAGAGAGAGAACTCTCCAGAGAGCTCCAGTATAGGATGCCGACATACAAGCCGAACAGCAGACTTAAGAGTCAGGTTTCTATTCCGCCTAGGCAGCCACAGCAGTTTGACCAGAGGTGTGGAGACTCGCCACACTCGTCTTCGGGCTCTTACGGGCTGGAGGGACGTAATCTGAATGATCGCCTGTGGCACGCACCTCACAGGCGGCCTAGAGACGGGATGCCTGGATGGGATAAAGCCAGGCCATTGATGGGGGGCAAACGGCACAGCTCGGAGGACAGAGCTCCAGCACCCTATAAACTCAGCAGGTCATCGGAGGGTAGGGAGAGCAGACCGCCTGGAAGGGGCAGCATGTCACCGCTGACAGACGGAAGAGGCAGCCACCGCTACGTGGACCCCAGCACGATTTTCGACTTTAACAGCAAGAGGAGTTCGAAGCAGAGCGAACCTGGGGGGAGCCAGAGAGAGAGATATGCCTGGAGCTCCGCGAACTCGTGCGAATCCGCACAAAGACAGCCAGCTTCGAATGGCTTTGGAGGCCAACGTGAGCACTTCCTGGAGGTCGACCATGGTCTACTCTCTGAGGAAGAGACATCCTGCACGGCCTTAGAGAAAGCTGTTGCCTCTATCACCCCGGCTGGCACAGACGTGGTGACTCTGGACACGCAACAGATTGAGACTGAAGAGATGGAGGAGGAATCGGAGCACGAGCAGCCCCAGCATGGAAAGGTAAGGAGTTTGGCAGTCTATCAGCAAACAGTGCTATAATGACAATGTTTGGCCTTGGCGTGACAGAATGTATAATCCTAGCACATTTGTGTCTGTTTCTCAGGAGTCTGCTGCTGCACGCAACCTAAGGAACAGAAAACCTTGGACCGAGAACAACAGCGAACAAGACAGCGACGACACCAGCAGCAGCAGCAGCAGCAGCAGCAGCAGCAGCAGCAGCAGCAGCAGCAGCAGGGGAAGCAGCAGCGACGACGGCGACGACGGCGACGACGGCGACAACGGCGACGACGGCGGCGATGGTGATGGCTCGGCGCCAATGCCTGTCGACGACAGGGGAAGCAGCAGCGACGATGATGGCGGCGACGGCTGCGATGGCGGCGATGGTGACGGCTCGCCGCTAATGCCTGTCGACGACGAGCTGGCCGCGATCAATAACGCTTGCTCTGACGCCTTGTTTGTAACAACAAAGCAGTCTGACGCACTCTTTGAGGAGCTGGAGGAAACACTCTTCGACAACTCAGAGATGCCCTCGTTCATGGATATTACAGCAGAGATAGAGAATCTGACCCAAATACTAGAGGCACAGCCAGTCCGGAACCCCGCCCAGGCGTCGGTCTCTTCTTCCCATCCTCAGAATTCCTCCAACGCGACCAGGAAGCAACCTGCCCAGATCTCCCTGAATCAGAGGAACCCCGGCCAGGCGTCAGTCTCTTCTTCCCGTCATCAGAATTCCTCCGACGCGACCAGGAAGCGACCTCCCCAGATCTCCCTGAATCAGAGGAACCCCGCCCAGGCCTCGGTCTCTTCTTCCCGTCCTCAGAATTCCTCCAACGCGACCAGGAAGCAACCTGCCCAGATCTCCCTGAATCAGAGGAACCCCGGCCAGGCGTCAGTCTCTTCTTCCCATCCTCAGAATTCCTCCGACGCGACCAGGAAGCGACCTCCCCAGATCTCCCTGAATCAGAGGAACCCCGCCCAGGCCTCGGTCTCTTCTTCCCGTCCTCAGAATCCCCCCAAAACTCCCAGGAAGCGACCTGCCCAGATCTCCCTGAATCAGAGGAACACAGCCGGTTTGCAGGCAGAGAGAAGAGTGCAGCCCGAGGGCCAAAAAAGAAAGTTTGAAAGATTGCAGGGGGCATTGAGGAACAGGATCCAGACCAGCGATCACCTCAGCCTGTCCTGCTATAACAGTAAGGCATACATGCTGGACTGTATTATGCAGCTTCTCGAAATGACGACCTGCAGCCTCTGCCAGGTTGTGTTCAACACACAGCTGTACACCGACAGCTACTACATCCAACTCAACAGGGCCGTGAGGGTGGCCTGCGAGTGCATCTGCTGCTTCAAGTGCTACAAGACGAACGGAGGATGCGAAGAGCACAATCTTACATCGAAGAATGCCATCTCGTCGTGCCCAGGTATAGACATGATAGTCCTGAAAGCTCTGTTTGTGCACAACCACAAATGGAACATGAACCTGGTGCCCGCTGATGAGTTCAAAACCCTCGAAGCTCAGGAACGTTATGTCCACACCATGATAGAGAACCAGCCGGATATCACACAGCAGGTTTTGCTTACAGGTAACTTAAGTGTCCCTTTCGAATTTGAGTCAGTTTCCAAGTTTGTGTGTCTTTGTGTCTGTGTAAACGTAACTGATTTTCTGCTCTCTTCTCTATTGCCAGCCTACAGTAAGCTGCTGGACGCCAGGGACAGTATGAGTTTCAAGTGCCTGGAGAAAGTACCGCTGGATTTAAGCTTGCGCTACACGTGCATCCCCCACCTGCCGGCTTTCTGGAACCATGTCGCAGTCGGCCTAAACAGGCCCTCACCGGCCCAGATGGTGGCTAAAGACGACAACCTCCCCCGACTCTTCCATGTGTCCCTACCCGCCGGGCTGGTATTTCACTGGTGTGCCTTTGTGCTGGACACAGCAGTGATTTTGGCGATGTGGTTCACGCAGAACGACCAGATCCTGGGGCTAGACCGAGCTGAATACAACCTGGCCAACTTCAACAACATGACCTACGCTTTGAACCTGTGGCTCAAGTCCCAGTACAGTAGAAACGTTGAGGTTGTCTTAGGCTGCAAAGCTGTCGAAGAGAGCAGCTTGGTGGGCTTCATAGTCAAGATCTGCCAGCTTCTGGAGCTGCCGGAGGGTGGGCAAATGCCACCCTTGTATCCTGCGTCTAAGTCTGTGTTTAATGTTGAGAAGAAGGACTACATCGAAACCCTTTTCAAACGTCCTACTCAGGTGGCTGCGAGTGACATCGATCTAAATCAAGAACTAATCTGCCACCAACCATCAGTCCCTTCAGTCCCTTTGATGGTGAACGATTGCTTCGGACCTGCCTTGTGCAACGTAAACACTGCCCAAGTACAGTTTTTCTGATTAATGGCCTGCATTTATATAGCGCTTTTATCCAAAGTGCTTTACAGTCAGTAGGTACATTGACCCATTCACACACCGATGGCGTCAGTTTACCATGCAGGGTGCTGGCACACCAACGGGAGCTATTTGGGGTTCAGGATCTTGCCCAAGGACACTTCGACATGCAGACTGGAGGAGCCGGGAATCGAACCAACGACCTCTTTTATCCAAAGCGATTAGTGGACGACCCGCTCTACCTCCTGAGCTACAGCCGCCCTTAGAGCATCAATTACTCTATTACTGTCTACCACTGTTATAGTCAGAAATTCTATGATATTGGACCCAGGTCCCAATATTGGTGACTGTACTTGGTGCTTTGTACAATAAGAAAAACAAGTGTGTGTGTGTGTATCAACATGACATTAAAGTGTATCATATATTTTTTTATACTTAAGCTGTTTTTATAAGACTATTATTAAAAACATTTTTGTTATGATCAATCAATTGAAATTTGAAAATTTGAAAACTCTACAAATTCAATGTTTTGTGTTTTTAACCCATTGTACCAGAGCATCTTAAAATGTACCTGTTGTACTGATGATATAGCTCTGAAACATAAATAAAATATTCGATCGATTGATACTTGGTGGTTTTAGTGTGTTTGTGTAAAACATGTGTTGTTTTGTATGCAATTCTTAGGTGTATTGGTTATGTTTGCAAAAAAGAAAATAAATAAAAATGAACACCTCAACCCAATCAGTTCCGACTCCTTGTTTGTCTGTGTTTTTGCTAGTGGGTGTCATATAAGGGTTCACCTTGCAGTTCATTTTGTGCGCAGTGTGGTGCTAAGGATGGTTGACAATGAACACAGCACAATAAGGACAACACCTAAGGTGCTGGTGAGAAAAAGTTTAATGAACACAAGGCCTCTGACAAAGCCCTCTCCTCCTACAAAGAACACCTTCTCTAACAGAAACGTCCTCTGACAGAACCCTCTCCTCCCACGAAACACCCTATCACAAAATGCACATGTGACAAAATGCTCCTCTCACAAGATCCTCTCAACGACGAAACATAAGGCATCTGACAAATAGGGGCGCTATATCCTCTTACAATGATATAACTCTCTTACAAATATCCCCGTCTTGTGAAAGTTTAATCGTCTTGCAAACTTGTTTTTTCAGAGGGAGCACCGGTATATACAACTACAACTATGGATGATACAACAGTGGTAATGTTCAGATGGAGCGTGACGCCCGAACCATTTCGACCTAGGATGTGGTTTCCCTCTTTTCCTACGCTCAGTCCCTTAGACATCCTAAAGAATGTGAAGGGTCAATTCTACCTGCACTGCTTTGAGAGGAAAACGGAGCAGGATGCTGAGCTCCCGACAAGGAGCCAATACCTGACCCTGGTCATGCAGGAATCGACGAGGGCCGCCCGGGAGGAAGCGGTGGCTTTATGGAGTACTTATATATGTTAATTGCCTATATGATCATATATGTCAATTAATATTTGGATCACATATATGATCCTCACATATATATGCATATATCTCAGATGGGTTTGTATGCAGAGTGCATACGTGTACATATATGGTGACATATATGTGGACCTTGTGTCGGATGTATGTCCATATATGACATATATTACCTTTCCGTATTACAGCGACACTCCAAATTGTACAGTTTGTCACGCTTTGAAAGATGTCATACTGCTCCCTTGCGCTCACTGTCGCAACTTGTGCTATGTGTGCAGAAACACAGTCTGTAACTATTTCAGGATGTTTATTTGACAATAAATAACCTAATATTTGAACCAGCTGTTTTCGTGTCCTTCTTTAAACTCTGTCTTCAACTGACAGCCAGTTTAGTACAATGAATTGGGACTGGCCAACATGGGTTCTGAAAGGTAAATTTAACACAACTCTCATCAGTTTGTTATAAGATGTCTGCAGTTTCGTCTTGATACACTTGGGGTAAAGCGGGGAGCTTCTTAACACTGCCTCACAACACTGCCGCTCTGACAAAAATGCCTGTCATGCTCACCATTATTTACCACTCTTCTGTTCTGCAGTTCTATGAAAAGTCACCTAAGACTACATGGCCAACACGTACAAGGCAGCGGTGTCTGCTCTGATCCGGGATTGCCGTCTGTACCACGTGCAGACGGTGGAGGCCAACAACCTTGCCGGGCTGCTGTCATGCATGCGGGTCAAGGACCCCCTGGGCCTCGACGAGGCCCTGGACTCTGAAACCGACACGGTAGAGCGGCTTACATTTCTCTTCGAGAGAAATAGCCTCTTGAACTTGGTGGCGGTCGTCGACAACGAGAAGCCTAATCTGAAAGCCAACACCGAGTGGGTAGTGGCGATGGTGCGACGCGACGAGGACGACGGCGAGCCGGACACCCTGGTCGTGTTCTACGTGCTGGGCAATCGCAAGAAGGAGTGTCCTGTCCAGAGCCATCCGACACTGGTGTATTGCCGCTTGCTAGCCCAGAAACCCGTCACGGAGCTCTACCCCGAGTTCTCGAGGTTGGGGCGCAAGCAGACGGCGGTCTGTGTCTGCTACGAGGACCGGCCCCTGATCGAAGGCTTCAACCCTTCCAGCTACAAGACCCTGAGTGATGTGGTGCAACCCGGTCCCATCCTGGACGGATTCGGCAGGAGCTACATAGACAAGCGCGCCGACGCCGGGGTGGGAGAGGATGTGTCGCCAGAGCCGTGGACGCTGCTGGCGAACGTAGGGCCTTGCCCGGATCAGGTTTCACACAACAGCCTCGACCTGATGACGCTCATGGCGGATGACGACAAGCTGCTAGGCTCCGGCGGCTTCGGCGTTACGGTGGCCCTGAACGCCGACGTTGTGGCCAAGACAGCCCTGTTCCCTGTGGCGGATGACTGGTCTGTGCCTGTAGTCAGGAAAAAGCTCCTGGCCTATGTCCAGGTAGCCTGCCAGATGGAAGAGCTGTTGCTCGGCGTATCGATGAGGCACACCAATGTGGTGCGCACGCTGTGTGGCTACTGGTGCGACGGCGCAGAATACGCGCTCGGCGGTAGGGCAGTGATTGTCATGGAGCGAGCTGTGTGCACCCTGCAGGAGTTTGCCAAGTGGCTAGGCTGCTCGGACAAGATGAGCAAGGTGATGCTGACGGTGGAGTACGACACGCTTTGCGGCCTGAACTACCTGCGCTCGAGGTCGGTGCAGCACAGGGACATTACCAGCAGGAACATCCTCGTGTCGGCGTGTGGGCGAGCACCCTTCCCCGTGGTCTTTAAGCTCAGTGACTTTGGTACCGCCGGCACCTTCAACACTCCCGACCAGCACAATGGCAACCAGGTCAACATGCCCCCTGAGGTGCTGTGGTGTGCCGACTACAGCTTCGGAAGCGACATGTTCAGCTGGTACTGTGTCCTTTGGGAGTGCAGGTTCTCCGAGATTCTCTTCTGCTCCCTCAGCAACGCCGGCTTCTGCCATAAGAAGCACGCCCAGTCACTCGCGTCCATGCTGGGCTGCTACAAGCCCGATAAACTGGACACCCTCTACGAACCGCGCATGCAGAAGATCGACGCAGCCCAACTCCTCCGGATCTACGGTGGCTCCAGACCTTCCGTGGTCGACGTGAAGGCCTCCTTCAACGCCAGGCTCCTCAAGCTCAATGTCACACCCGGCCAGTACCAGGAGTTTGTCAACATAGGCCTGATGTGCATCACCCTCTATCCGCAGGAACGGTGCACGCCGGCGCAACTGCTCTCAACGCCTAGGTACCTCAACGCCAAATCCGACATAGGCCAACCGACGTCCGAGGCGCTACACTATGAGATGCCCGCGTCGGTGACGATCGGCACCTACAGGACCACCGATGTGGTCCTGAGTCCTGAAATTAGGAACGTCGAGCCTCGAGCCGCCGACGCCTGGGCGCCACGCTACACCGCCAAGTACAACCAGACTACCAAGACTCACTACGGCCTCGACATGCTGAGGCTGACGCCCGACCACATCCAGCCAGAGACCTGGTACAAAGACAAGGTCGACGAGCTCTGGGCGAAGGGGGCCACATTGCGCCAGCGATTCAGCGGCAATAAGCGCGAGGATGCCGTTCGGCCGTTAGCGGGGGCCGGCAAAGCCGCTCTCAGGTTCGTGGAGGGCGTCTCGATTGTCTCGAGGCACTTGGAGGACGAGCTGCCCGTCACCATAGTGAGCCTGGACTCGATAGACAAGGACGACATGCGGGTGTTCAAGCAGAATCTGGTGCGGCTGTCGCAGAGCGTCGTCGCGCAGTACCCTGACATCTTCCACGGTCCCCGGGGCGACGCAGTAACTTGCTGCGGTGACAAAAACACGCTGCTGTTCCAGTACGCCCAGCTGGTGCCCAACACAACAGAGTTGAGCAAGTGTCTGAACAGCTCATTACGTTCTCAACAGCTCATTACGCAGTTAACGTCTCAACAGCTCATTACGCAGGTACTGCTGACGCTCCAGTCTGCCGCGAAAGCTGGCCTGCTCCCGACACAGGAGCTGCTGCCCTGCGACATCCTGATGAGCCAAGGCACTGTGATGATCGACGTGGTGAGGTACCTGGCCAGGCACTTCAGGAGCCGCGAGGAGCTCTTCGGCCAATCCGGTGGCGCCTGGCTCTCGAGCTTTGTGGCTGCAATCTCTTCGACCTTGATGCCTACATACTGTGAACTGCTCGCGTCCCGGGCAGTCTCCCCAGAGGGGGCGCAGGAATTCTTAGCCTGGGCACTGGCCACTTTCAACCCCACCGCCCAGCCCCTAAAACGCAAAGCACCCACCTTCGTGGACCTCCGGACGAGTAGGCTGACGTTCAACAGCTACGGAGCCTGCTGGTTCACCAAGAAAGGCAAGCGGACAAAAGGCAGGAGGCAGCTTGAAGTGTTTACGTACAGCAGCCCGCCCGTGAAGGTATTCGGGACCCAGGACGCCGACCCGAACCCCAAGCTCTTCGAAGACATAACCCGCGACATCGCGTCGGCCATGAGGAAGAAGATCTTTGGCTCCGACGTCAAAGTGTCAGTCACGGTCACCGACTGCACCCGCAGCAACATCACACTCTCCGAAGGCGCCCTGGAGCATGTGTTGCCGATCGACGAGATAGCCATGTCAGCCCCCGACATGGCCGAGGGCAGCTCGTACTACGCGCACGGAGCAACGACGGGGCTGGTGACTGCACGCAAGTGGGCGCCCGTGATCATGTACATCACCCGTTTCAAGATGGCGCCTATACCCAGGCTAAGCTACACTTACTATACACTCAATGTGATCTTTGTGCTCCTGACCGACCGGGGTACCGTGACGAGCGTCACAGGGCTGTTCGACAAAGTGAAATCTTGGTCTTTCACAGACTGCTGACTGTGAGGCGTATAATTGGATGATAGTAATAATAATAATAATGTAATAACACCCTTTGTTTGGTCCTCCCTACCCTATACCCTGCTGTGAGCCTTGTGTATCAGTGTTCATTAAACTTTTCTCACCAGAACCTTAGTGTTGTCCTTATTGTGGTCCTGTGTTCATTGTCAACCATCCTTAGCACTAGACTGTGCAGAGAATGAACTGCAAGGTGGAACCCTTATACACCCAGTAGCAAAAACACAGACAAACAAGGAGTCGGAACTGATTGGGTTTAGGTGTTCATTTTTATTTCTTTTATTTTTTGCAAACATAACCAATACACCTAAGAATTGCATACAAAACAACAGGCACGGCTAGTCATTACACTTTATGTGACCAGACTTCCCGGGGGCGGCAGGTATTCAATGGGGATCAGGCAGGTCAGCGACAGCGAGGGTGCACCGCCGTGGCAAGAATATGTATATATCTCCCCTCCCCCCCTTCCCTCCTCTCTCTCTCTCTCTCTCTCTCTCTCTCTATGAAAAGACACTTTCAGAAGTAGCTAATGCATCTGTGGCTTTGAATTAATTTGTTAATGCAACATATCGAGTAATCATCACAGCTGCAGCAGCTCGTGATCAAACTCATCTTCGTCCAGGTCCGAGTTGCCATCGGACACGGCTCGCGGATCAGGCTCGTCGTCATCCTCGTCCGAGTTGCCATCGGCCCCGGCTTCCACACAGACTTTCCGGTCTCCCTCCTGGGAGCACGACAGCTTCTCTTCGTTGCTCGTGGAACCGTCTGTCTTGAAGCGAGGGGACGACGAGGTAGGCTCAGTGGGCGAAGCAGTCTTTCCCTTGGGGTTGACCTGGGGCAGCTGGAGCTTCGGGGACACAACGGATTCTACGCGATAGGAGAGTTGAGTCTCCGCCGACCGCTCCCTAACCTCAGAGTCGCATTGCTTCGACCTCCCCAAGCTGTCCCTTTTCATGCCCGCCGATAGGCCCCCGCCGGGGACCTCTTCTTCGCGACGGGAGCTCTCATCAGGCTCGTCGATGCTCTCCGACCCGCTGTCTCTGAGGTTTTCATCGTAGGCCTCGTTTTCTTCCTCGGACCCGTCCATGGTTTCGTCGCACTTGTCGATGAAGTATGAACATTTGGAGTCTCTGCTACTGCTGGCCTTGTGAGCTTTACCCTTGCGAGCTTTCTCGATGGGCTCCTTGCGTGCCTCTTCCTTGGCCTCTTTGCGTGCCTTCTTAGACTCCTTGCAGGCCTTGTCCTTGCGCTCTTTGTGCGCCTTCTTACGCTTCTTGCCGACCTCGTCCTTATGCTCTTTGCGCTCCACCTTGGCGATGACACCCACCTTCTGACTCCAGGTTGATAGCGAGGTGATAACTTTCTTGTAGCTGTCCATCAGAGTGGCGCTCAGCATATCTGCTTTGTTGTGCTTAATGAGCTTGCAGTAGGAGTATATGTATATCTGGTTGGCCTGGGTCCATGCTTGAAGTTGGTCTGCGTTCTTTTCGGCCAGGATGTTGTTGGGCATGTCCAGCAGGATGCAGACCGCGTCCCTGTTGACCTGATCGGCGTAGAGCCAGCGCGGCTCCATTAGCAGGTGCTGCAAGATCTTGGTCCAGTTGACACTGGCCAGGTTGGTGCCATTGCCTTGGTAAGCGAGTGGCAGTGGGAAATGTTTGATCATATATTCTGCTCTCTCACTGAGCTTTGTCTCTGCGGGCTGCTGCTGCTGCTGCTGCTGCACCGCTGAACCCGTCGTCTTGCGGCACTTGGTGATGTGGCTGTGGTCCTCTCTGAGCTTGCACATCAGCAAAAGAGCTTTCTCCTTGATGTCTTTGGCCTCCTTGTTGATCTTGGCCTTCTTGCTCTCCTCTGCGGTCGCCCCCCTAGATCTCCTGTTGTTCCAGCCTGACTTGTTATCCATTTCATTCCACATGTGGCGTACCTTACTCACATTATCTGGAGTCTGGGCGTCAGGGCCGAA
The DNA here is from genome assembly GCF_964638095.1 of Poromitra crassiceps. Taxonomy (NCBI): domain Eukaryota; kingdom Metazoa; phylum Chordata; class Actinopteri; order Beryciformes; family Melamphaidae; genus Poromitra; species Poromitra crassiceps. Next base: position 91,647 of record NW_028152082.1, read on the forward strand.
CAGTTGGGCCCACTGATCAAGCAGGGGGTCTTCTGCGGCTACCATGGCCTGGCAGTAGTCCATGGCTGCCTTCTGGAGAGCCTTCCAATTGTTTACCATACGGCTGTCCAGCTTGCGCCTGTTGCTCCTTTTGGCTGCCAGCACCAGAGAGTCCTCCTTGGCCAAGGCCTGCATCCAAGCCAGGTAGCCCTTGGCGGCATAGGACTCACCGCACAGGAGCTCGGCGACAGCGAAGGGGATCGGGACGCCGTTGCTGAGCAGCCTGATGCCGAGGGTCACGAGCTCGTTGCGCAGCGGGTCCGAAAGGCGGCAGTCGATGTGGCAGGGTATGGCCAAACCCGTGTCACGCTGAGTGTATCCCCGGAGAATGTCAGCGTAAATGTTGTCGTAGAACACCGGCGGGGCCATGAAGTTGCTCGTCGTGACCAGGTCCATCAGCATGCATGTCTGGCAGTCCGGTATCTCCCCGTTGCCGTTCACGGCAGTGAACTCCAAGGCATTGAGGAACCTGTGTGTCGTTGAACCATGCAGGGTCGACGACAAGCCTGCCATTTTAGGGGGGATCGTCGGCACCACACAGTGCCGAGACTCGCGCTTCAATTGCAGGCCCAGGGCAGGGAGGGCACAGGACTGAGCACGATCGACGGAAAACTTGGTCGTCAGGACCCCGGGTCGCAGCTGCTTGACGTCGTACCACAACCTCTTGGAGTCTGCACCGCACCCCGCTCCGTCGTCCAGGCAGAGCATGGGCTGGACCGTCTGTTTCCCCTCTACGGGGTCCTGCCCAATGAGCGTCCCGAGCTGGACGTAGGCAAAGGATGGGGTCAGGGCCGACTCGTGAGTCGGCACCTCGAGAGACAGGTCCCAAAACTGAAACCTGCCACCCGTCGCAGCCCTCAGGTCTTCCAGGGTCTCCCGGTCAGACAGCGCCAGCACCTCCTGGATGAAGTAGGCCGGCTTCTCCCTGAACCAGCCCAGGGGCACGGTGTACGTGGCGATTCTGGAGGTCAGCTTGTCGACGTACCACATGTTCTGATTGTTCTTGTAGTAAGTCACTACGGGTATGATGGGCTTGACGCTTGTAGACAGTTTCTTCGCTGGCAGGTAGAAGAGGAAGTAGTTGTTTTGTGACGCCAGCACCATCTGCTTCGCGCCGGCCCGGTCAAAATGCCCGGCGTCCGAGAAGCACTGGAGCCGGGTACCCCCCTCGATCTCGGCCATGTCCATCAAGGCCATCACCAGCTCGGGACGGGGCTTCTCCTGTAACTTCTTCGCCTCGTCCAAGACCCGGACCCTGATCATCTTCTTGACGTTGCTGTCCTTCATCCGCATGCGGACCACCTCCGGGTTGGTCATGATGTTGTTGCTCTCAATCGTCATGAGGCTGCAGACACTTGACAGTTGGAGGCGATCCTCGCAGCTCAAAGGTCCCCGCTGTACCTGGTCGCCAAGCTTCCTGTACCAAGGGGGGTCCTTAGACAGGATCACCGTGAACCCTGTGCTCTCGGCTCCTGAGGCAGGCTCGGTAGCCTCCGAGGGTCCGATGATACTCTCTGCTGCAGTATCCATCGAGAGGATTAGTTGAAAGGTGTATGTGTTTAAAGCTCCAATCCCTCTATCTCACTGCTGCTGCTGCTGCTGGAGAGTGCTTGTGGGTGCAGACTTGCTCCAATATTTATAGTTTGTAGATTCTCAGTGACAGAGCATAGGCTCTGACAAAACCTGGACCCTATGACAAAACACAGGCTTTTAGAGAGTGGGGGGGCTGGGTGCACACGGCACAGATTTGTAAGAGGATGATATGTTTGTGACGGAGGATAGTGTTGTAAGAGAGGCACAGATTTGTCAGAGAGGATAGTGTTGTCAGAGAAGCGGCTTAGTCAGAGGACTATTTAGTCAGGATGGAACAGATTTGTCAGTGGACGGTAAACTCTGGTACACCAGGCTTCGGTGCCGGGGCTGCATGCAGTAGGCTATCCTCTGCTCCACCTCCTGGCATCTGCGGAGGAAGCGACATCTATCTCTTCTACCTCCTCACAGAAATGAACCTTTTTCCCTGTGACACAGCCTGGGGTGGTGGAAGCGGTAGGGGATGCTGCAGTGCTGGCCGAGGTTTCAGAGAAGCGGCTGTAGGGATCCGAGGAAGAAGGGAAATACGTCAACACGCGAAGGCTATCCACCTGGTTGGCTGAGGACGAGTTGTCCCATGTGTCAGAGCTCTGTGGTGGGGAGGCCGAGGAGCAGGAGAGGGCCGACGAGGCCTGGTTGGGCTTGGAGACCGGGGTGGATTGTAGGGAAGCTGAGGGTGCTATGGGAATGGTCCCCAAGGATTAGTTGAAAGTTGTATGTGTTTAAAACTCCGATCTCTCTATCCCACTGCTGCTGCTGCTGCTGCTGGAGAGTGCTTGTGAGTGAAGACCTGCTCTAATATTTAGTTTTGTAGATTCTCGCTGGCGGAGTGCATAGGCTCTGACAAAACCTGGACCCTACCAGGAAAAGGCTATTGTCTGACACAAATTCTATCGTCTGACAAATCTGTGCCGCACTGCACATTTCTTTCTTCCAGCAGCCACTAGTTTGTCAGAGAGCTGGGGTTTGCCTCAGGACATCGTTTTGTCAGTAAACATAGATCTGTGATAGATACACACATCTCTGTAGTTTGTTTGTAATAATGTGTGACCTATAAGATGTTTGCCCAACTATACTAACGGATGTTTGGCCCCAGACAGGAGTTTCAGTTCTATGTGAAACTACCCGTAACATCAGACTACCAAGAGACCCCTGTTGTAAAACAAGGATGTGTACCTGTCTATGGCTGGTTTCGTGTCCTTTTGATATATTATGAAACAAACATGTTTTTCAGCTCGTCAAGTTGGTGTGCAGGACCGCTCAACAGAGGCTTCAGCTGTGGCAACAGAGGACGAAGCGTCAGCAAGAGAGAAAAATATGGAATGCGAATTGGAAATGATGAAAGTTATTGATGCAACATTTAGATATTATTTTGCTCATTTGGGGGAGGAGCCGCAACCTCTGCCTGCAAGTCCATCTACTGAGACAGAAATGAGCAGGCGTCGCTGTGAGATCTTAATAACACCAATCCCGTTAAACATGGTAGACCAAGCAGAGGTGGTTCATGAGATGATTATGCTTCCATGTACCTGCTGCTATGAAGCACGCATTTTCAAATGTAGTATACATGATTTTTCTTATGAGCAGATTCGGAAGAAAACTAACAGTACGGGGCGATGTCTTGCGCTGGCCGAAAGAGATATGGGGTAAAATCCATGTCAGTCACTGCAGGGAGGTGCCAAAACCAGATGACAACGTACACAAAACATCACATAAGGTTCCAGTCCTCGTTCCAGTCAGCCCAGCTGTAACCAGGAAACGAAACCACCCCCTTTCAGCCAAACCACAAAGTGAGCAGGAGCACAATTGCATCACCCTTACACACTCCACTCACTTTCCCTAAACCCAGACACGGGTACAGGGGCAACAGAGGACTGCAAGAAAAACACTTACACTGAATATCCTGAACAATACAAGAAAAGAACATATTTACAGATATTCAAATACCACGCAGAGTATTTGAAAGACATTTTTTATCCAGCCAGCCACCTGATACACAACGAGAACTACACAGCCTGCTGACGGGGTGCCACCAGATGGAATGGAGGAAAATGCTGTAAAGAGGTTTTGTGGTATTCGAGTCACCATGTGTTTGTTGTTGGGTGTTCCTCTTTTGATATGGTTACCGCTAATCCTGATTACTCCAAATCCCACCCTGAAGAGAACAAAACCATGCTAGAGATAAATATGACCAATGACCAGACTCCTGACTTTCCTGATTTTCCCTCTGACATTTCCTCAAACACAGCCGCTCGTTCCCAAGTGCCCCAAGATCCAGTAGAGTCCAGCAACCAACAAAATATTTACTCACCAACCTTGCTGACCTGTGGGGTTTCTGATCTCTCTGCTGCTAAAAAAAACCCATTCCATCCAAACTTTTGATAAAAAAGTGTACTCCCCAAAACTAGAGAAAGATCATGAACCCACAGATACAATAACCCAGAATGCGGAAGATTTTCCCCCCGCCTTATGCTCTGTCCCTACTCGAGAATGAGTGCACAGGAAACGATGAGAATATTAACATGGATGAAATTTCTACACAGCCTGACTCTTACCCTGTGAATGAGTTTGACTTGTACCCAGGAACTGATATTGATGACGAAACTTCCTCTGGTGAGGAGTAAATGCTTTGAAACCTGAACTGACTGAAAGCCATATGTGTTTGACCATTTACATGTGACTTGTGTAACTGCTTTGATTGATCGATTTCTGACATTTCAGTCAGAAGTGATGTCATTACAGCTAAAAGATGTGTTCAGCTGTGCTTGTTTGAAATATTTTAATTCCTGATTATAAATTTTTACATATACATATATTAGAAGTGATACTACTATTAAAATGAATTGCTTGCTAAAAAATCCCCGAAGTTGAAGAAGATTAAATCCCTACTTTGGACAAAAACAGCTGTTATAAGCAATATATATTTTAATGTGACATTGAGTTGAAAGACGAGGGAGCAGAGAAGGCTTAAGTGAAACTGCTCACTCTGATGTTATCTGTCACATGGTGTTGTTTTTGATAGATGTTACATTTACCCTATAAGTGGGAAGGATAAACTTTTGATACCTTTATACTGTTGATTAGTTTGTTTTGAGATACCAATTTTACATTTAAGATGCTTACAAATGTTTTGATGAGTTTGTAATCAAAGGGCGGAGTGTGATGGAAAAATTGTTTGTAATAATGTGTGACCTATAAGATGTTTGCCCAACTATACTAACGGATGTTTGGCCCCAGACAGGAGTTTCAGTTCTATGTGAAACTACCCGTAACATCAGACTACCAAGAGACCCCTGTTGTAAAACAAGGATGTGTACCTGTCTATGGCTGGTTTCGTGTCCTTTTGATATATTATGAAACAAACATGTTTTTCAGCTCGTCAAGTTGGTGTGCAGGACCGCACGTACACATGAGGACTTACCTTTTTCAAGACCCAGCCTGCTTACTGTATATAAACTCACCCTGTGTGGAAGAGGCTCGGTTCTTCCACTGACTACAACCTTGTTATTGTCTCATTGAAACTGCTCAATCTGCAGATTAATAAATACTTCATTTACTTTCAAGAGTGCTTTGTGACATTTCCTTCTCTGGACTTGCTCGTTTATTGAGCTTACTGTTTTTTCCACAACATTACCGACTTGTCTATGTCTCTATAATCGAAATAAAATAAAATAATGATCAAACCATACCTATGCTTTCTGTTCACTTTATTGGACCTATGCTTTCTGTTCACTTTATTGAGCTCATCAGAGTTCGATGAGCTCAGAGCCATCGGCCGATAACCGGGGGGCCAAAATGAGGTCCCATGACAAGCGTTCATCTGTCTGCCAAAAATATCATGAGAGGCGAGAGAGGTACAGGAAGGCCCAGAGCCGGCCAGAATTCTGCTCACACACACACGCACTTCCATTCTTATTACTAGCCTCAGCCAGGAAGGATTTATTTATTTCCAGATGAACATTTACAAATAATACAGACAAAAGGATAGGTTTTACATTTGATCAAGTGACAACACAGGGCACTTAGACGATTTGATCTGATTCTCATATATGAAAGTTTGTAAATAAGAGTCTTCTGGGAGGTAGCGGGAGTGCTGTTGACTGCTTTGGGGAAAGGTTGCCCTCCTCGAGATCGCTATGAGAGTCAGTCCTGTAGACGGACGGACTTTTAGACTTTAAAGTCTGCAGCAGTATATGCCTGCACAGTATATGCCCGAGCAGTAGTTCCCCTTCTGTGTTGGTATATCAAGTAGGCTGACCCGAGAATCAGGACCAGGAAGAGAACTCCACCCACCGCGCCGCCCGTGACCCTGTCCGTCGTTGGGGCCAGGGTCAGAGAGGTGAACAGTTGATCCGCGGCTGTGGCGGTGGGGACCGGGGAAGCCATGGCGGCGGTGGGGGCCGGGGGAGCCGTGGCGGCGGTGGGGGCCGGGAGAGCCGTGGCGGCGGTGGGGGCCGGGGGAGCCGTGGCGGCGGTGGGGGCCGGGGGAGCTGTGGTGGCAGGAGGATCTGGAGCAGACACCCTCAGATGGGTTTTGCCCTCACCGTAGCCATATATCATCCCATGAACCTCGCAGAAAAACTCTCCATCGTCAGAAAGCCGGACCTCCCGGATGGTTAGTAGGCTTCCGCGGCCGTCACAGGTCATATTGATGCGACCACTGTAGTCCGTGTTGTTATCAACCCGACCCGGATTGTCACTTCCACCGAAGGAAATCCTCTTCCGTAAGCGTGTAGCCAAAGGGCGTTCAGCCACAGACCACTTAACCCTCCACGAGATGAGGTCAGTGATGTTGTACCCGCAGTGGATTTGGGCCGAGTCGCCCAGGTCGACGGCCACCGCACTCTCAGACATAGTCACATCAATATGCGCCCAGCATGCGCTCCAGCTCAGGGAACAGACATGAAGAAAGAGCCGCATAGAAAACTTGTGAAGGAGAGCCATGTTTCTCCTCCCTGTGATCCTATCCAGTCGGGTTCAGTGTTGCCAACTGGGGATGTGTTAAATATTGTGTCTTCCACCACCTATACCCAGGCCCCGGTCCCTCCGTCATCGAAGACACGCACTCTCTAACAGCCTGCGTTATGTCAGAGAGCATTTTTTGTCATAGGGGACAGTTCTTTGTCAGAGACCGCAAGCTCAGTCAGGTGCCGGTTCGTTAGAGCCTGTTCACTCTGTCAGTTAGAATCTCAGAGGTTCCTCTAACTGTGCGAGCCGGTCGACCTTAGTTTCACCCAGACCCCACCTTTGTGAAGGCACGCACTCTCTTAACAGCCTGTGTTCTGTCAGGGAGCATTTTTTGGTATATTAAACACTTTGACACTGTGTGCTTTTGGACTCGGTGGCAGCTAGATTGTGTTATAGGTCAGGGTTTATTTATTTATTCTATAGAATAACATAGAATTGTCAGTCTTCACATGCATCCTTTCTCGCCATGCTATCTCTCCCAAGCGGTAACGGGACCCGACAGACAGCCTCCGATGGCATCTTTCCAGCACGGATGGAGCCAGCACCCACGGACGCCTGATACTGCATGTCTTCTGACAGCTCACGGGATCCAGTCGTCTCAACAGCCGGAACCTCAACCTCACGGGCAGGAGCAGCCCTCTCCCTCGACCCAGACCAAGCACATCGACTCCAGCATGCGGCAGCCTCCGGGACCTGGGCGGAAGATACAGCTGCCTCTGCCGCATTCCGTCGCAACTACCCTAGATGATAGCTTCTTTGAGGAGTTCCTGTCGTACAACTCAAATACAGGTGACAACAAACTGATGACGCTGGCACACGTTCCCTATGCTGCCTCTAAAACCCACACGCTGAACCAGCAGGTCCTCCGGCCAGATCAGCGTGAGGAACAAGTAAACGACGACAACAGCTCGACCTCACAGCTCGGACACAACCTGCAGCATCCCGACCAGATGCTCCACCAGTTGTCTCAAACAAACTCCGGTTTAGACAATGAGACAATCGACGGAGACAGCGCATTGTGCTCGAACCCACCCGATGAGATAGACTTTTTGGCAGGCCTGTTTAAAATGCACAGAAACTCTCTTCATGAAACTCTCCAGGTTGCATCGCAAAGCGAGCAGAGACACAGGATCCACGCCGACGAGTCCCGCAGCACCCCGAACCCTTCTAATAAGCGGAACTATGGCCAGAGCGGGCAGGTGACGAAAAGGCAGTGCTCAAAGAGTCGTCGGCTCGTGCGCCGCGCAGCGACAGAGGACAAGTCGCACGAAGATGTGTTGAGGGAACTCCTGTTAGGGCTCCCTTCGTTGCACGTGCACGGCGTGCCTGACCCGGTGGCCGCTAGATTCGGCAACGGTGCGCCGTGCTATCTCTCCCAAGCTGTAACGGGACCCGACAGACAGCCTCCGATGGCATCCTTCCAGCACGGATTGAGCCAGCACCCACGGACGCCTGATACTGCATGTATTCTGACAGCTCACGCGTTCCAGTCGTCTCAACAGCCGGAACCTCAACCTCACGGGCAGGAGCAGCCCTCTCCCTCGACCCGGACCAGGCACGTCGACTCCAGCATGCAGCAGCCTCCGGGACCTGGGCGGAAGATACAGCTGCCTCCGGCGCATTCCCTCGCAACTACCCTAGATGATAGCTTCTTTGAGGAGCTCATGTCGAACAACTCAAATACAGGTGACAACAAACTGATGACGCTGGCACGCGTTGCCTACGCTGCCTCTAAAACCCACACGCTGGACCAGCAGGTCCTCCGGCCGGATCAGGGTGAGGAACAAGTAAACGACGACAGCTCGACCTCACAGCTCGGACACAACCTGCAGCATCCCGACCAGCTGCTCCACCAGTTGTCTCAAACAAACTCCGGCTCAGACAATGAGACAATCGACGGAGACAGCGCATTGTGCTCGAACCCACCCGATGAGATAGACTTTTTGGCAGGCCTGTTTAAAATGCACAGAAACTCTCTTCATGAAACTCTCCAGGTTGCATCGCAAAGCGAAAAGAGACACAGGAGCCACACCGACGAGTCCTGCAGCACCCCGGACCCTTTGAATAAGCAGAACTACGGCCAGAGCGGGCAGGTGATGAAGAGGCCGTGCTCAAACAGTCGTCGGCTCGTGCGCCGCACAGCGACAGAGGACGAGTCGCACGAAGATGTGTTGAGGGAAGTCCTGTCAGGGCTCACTTTGTGGCACGTGCACGGCGTGCCAGACCCGGTGGCCGCTAGATTCGGCAACGGTGCCTGCGACAACCTAAACATCACTGTCAGCGACAGCATCCAATGTCTACAGTGCAAACGCAAATACATCAGTCCCAAAAGGGTGGAGCCCCGTGGCAATCGGGAGCCCATTCGGAATTGCTGCCAGGACCTGGATCTCACAGTAGGCACACAATGGCCTTCGGTACAGGATCTCCACATGCCCTACCGGAGCGACCTCAGCGAGGCCATACGACCGCAGGTGGGTAACAAGACGGTGAACTGGCTCAATGGCGTGGAGTCGCCGAAGGGGAAGTGCTGGTACCTGAGTGGCGGGAACGTCGACGCCAAGGCGTACACTCCGAAGGGGCATAACATGATCACGTTTGACTGCACGCGCAAACCAGTGGAGTACCTGCCAGTGGACCTGTCGCAGCCACCCGCCGATTGGGACAAACCGTTCAGGCATGTGAAGATCATCGCGGAAGTAATGCCTCGTAATTCGGCGGTATACCACAAGAAAGGGCTGATACGCATTGCGGCACGCAAACCCCAGGTGCTGGGTGCCGTGACCACGGCTCACGAAATCCCAGGGCTGCTGCTTTGCATGACCTACTCCTTTCGGTCCGCAGACTTTGAGCGGATCCTGGACATGCACACGACCCTGCAGAGACACGCGTTCGTACCGCGGACGTACGCGCTGCACATGTGCATGAGCCCGCTGGAGATGCAGAGGTGCTCCGCCGTGTTTGTGAGCGAGTCGCCAGGGTCCTGGAACCTGGGAAGCCCCTGCGGGTTGCTCTACTCGACCCCCGACGAGTGTCGCGTGATGGCATACCATGTGACACTCTGCCTGATCAGGATCCAAATCCTGACGTTCATGCTGCTCGGCTTCACCCTGAGGACCGTGCAGCCTGCTAGACTGTACCGAAACGGCCACGGCTTCAGACCCGACATGATCTCGTGTCTAATCGACAGCATCCACCCTTTCCGGGTGCACCGGCTGACCGGCTGCATAATGACAGCTGATGAGACCAACAGGGCTATGCGGGGGCAGCGGGCCAAGGAGGGCATCTGCTCAATCAGCGAGACCCTCCGGAAGCTCGGCATGCTATCGTACCTGCCGCAGGACGCCCAGGATCTGATCAGCAACGTGACAAGGTGGGTCCGCAACGGCGTCGAGCCGCAGGGCGACCTGCGCGACGACATGTCACTGCTGACGCGTTTCTATGAGCTATGCTTCGGCAACCCCGGGCGGCTGAACTCGTTCACCTTCCTGGGGCCAGAGCAGGAGTATGAGCCCCAGACCATCGAGACGGGTCAGGGCTCGGTGCAGCCCTACGGACCGTTCGCCTTCGAGCTCTTGAACAAGCAGTATGCCTGGAACCAGGCGGTGATCGTCGAGCCCAAAACACAACTGCGGCAGCAGGCTAAAGCCACCCTGAATCAGACATCCAAGAAGACCAGGAGGTGGGGGGCACAGCAAGCTGGTGGCCGAAGAGATCAAGGCTCTCTGCAGGAGTCAGACGACTTGCAGCGCTCTTCGGCGTCCAGGGACCGGGCCGGAGGCCTGCACTACTCCCGCCGGGACAAGAGCTTCGAGACCCTGGCCCCGCAGGAGTCCGACGACTCGCAGCACTCCTCGACATCCAGGGACTGGGCCGGAGGCCTCCGCTACTCCCGCCGGGACGAGGGCTTCGAGAGCCCGGCCCCGCAGGAGTCCGACGACTCGGACAACTTCTTGTCCTGGCAGGGCTTAGTAAACCAATGCTTGAGCAAGAGCTGTGACGAGAGCTTCCAGACCACAGACCCGCAGGAGTCCCCCCCGACCAAGGACAGGGAGGAGCAGCGCCTTGATCTTTTTGATTGAGATTTTGAAACGATGGAATGTTTCCACATTGACTCAGGACTGAAGGGTTTCGGCTCACAGCCGTCTTTACACAGCTGTTTCAGTTATTATTGAATAATCATTCTGTTCCCAAATCATGGAAACTATCCGACATTATTCCTGTCCCTAAGAAGCCCAGAGCGACAGAGCTCAATGGTTTTAGACCGGCTGCGTTAACCAGTATTTTATCTAAGGTGAAGCCAAAGACAAATGTCCACATTGTGCACAACAATAAATTCAATTGTCATAGAATAGATTTTAAAATACTGTTATTAGTCTATAAAATACATAGCTGAATTGCCCCCACGCTACGAACCGTCTAGAACTCTTAGGTCAACAGGGTCCAGCTTATTAACTGTCCCTATAGGATCAAATCAAATCATGGGAAGGCTGCATTTACCCACTATGCTTCTGCTAGCTGGAACAAATTGCCTGAAGACCTCAGATCTGCCCCAACCTTACTTACTTTTAAAAATAGACTAAAGCCTTTTATATTTACCGTCGCTTTTAACTGCTGACAGCTACTATGCAAACCCAATGAGTCCTCTATAAGTTTTTAGCTCTTTCTGCAACTGCTGCGCCTGTTGCTTAATGCACTTTTTATACTCTTTTTTTTAAGTTTTGTTGTGATGCTTTTAAATGTCCATTTTATTATCTTTTCTTTTCTTTTCCTGCCAACCATTTTATGTGAAGCACTTTGAATTGCCTCTGTGTATGAAATGTGCTATACAAATAAACTTGACTTGACTTGACTTGATATTGTACACTGTCTATTTGATCTTATGGTACATTTCCCTTTGACGTTGTTACTAAGATTACCCATTAAAAGACACAAGAAAGTTCAGCTGTTCTGTCTATGGTCTCTTTATTGAATGAATGAATGAATAAATGTTTTATTTTCGGTCATAGGTTATAATGAACCACAAAACAAAATGTAACAATTTGTGTGAATATACAACATCATCATACATGTACATATCAAACCATTTCACACAAATACAATTTATACAATCAATGACCGAAAAAAGGAATAGGCTGGAGCCAAGGCTTATGTTTTGCCTATCCTGTATAATCCATTAGAAAAAAAAATATTTATTTCTTGTTGTTCATCACTCACAAACATATATATATATATATATATATATATATATATATATATATAATATATACATACATACATTATATATGATATAATAATAATAATATAATTTAATACTTTGTTATTACAAAACCACTGTATGTACCTAAGAGAACATAGCTCGCTACGTCATGGATAGCGACCGGGTCAGTGCGCTCAGCTCTTCCAGACTCTCAGCCAGCACGGTGCGAACTTGTCCAGCCTGCCCCGGTTTGTCGACACCATCCTCCCAGGCCACCGTGCCATACCACAAGTTGTAAGCTTCGTCTGCAGAGGCATCGATGGCTCTGGCCATTGGGCCGGGCTGCGAGAGGCCCAGTACGGTGCTCTTCGCGCTACTGTCTATTGGGCCTAGGTAGACAAACGGGGTATCGGGAGCCGCTGAATGGTCATGGGAGGTTCCGGATGCTGCGTCCATAGCCTGGCGCCGGGCGGCCAGCCAGGCGTCCCTGCTGCCCAGGGCGGTCTTGAGGTTCCCCGGCGTCCTACTGAGCGCCTTTGCGTAGGGCAGCTGGAGCTGCAGCCCGGCGCCGTAGAGTTCTGCAAAACACGCCAGGGTGTACGGAGCCAGGAACTGGCCGAAGACAATCTTCAGGGCGTCGATGAGCGCGGTCCTGTCGTAGGACACCACCCGAACCTCTCCGGTGTCCTCGGACAGCCGGATGACCTGGAGCAGTAGCCTGTCTGCGTCTGACCCATTGCGGTCCACCCCGGTGCAGACGGCCGGGCAGAGCTGCAACACGCCCGCGTAGACGAGGATGTACCAGGCCGCAAAGTAGAAGAGGCCTGCCACGGTGACCGTACGGACCGTGTCGGACCTGGTCACACTGACTAGCTTTATACCGCTGGCTGCAAAGGCTAGAGCCATCGTTGCGCTCACGACCCGGTCCGGGGCACTATCGCCCTGCCCTGCGAAGCACGGCAGGATCCCGTACCGGAGGAGCTCAAACATGTCCGACTCCTCACCGGACGTGATCACGGCACAGCTACAGAGCCTGTTGAGTGGGGCGACAAAGTATGTTTGGAAGTGCTTCTCGTCGATGCACAGGTTGCGGCGGCCCGGTGCAGCGGGCAGGCGGTGTAGTACCCCGCTGGCGAGCCGCCAGCCCTGAGCCAGCATCTCGAGCAGGTAGGCAGGGGCGGGATGCGCGGGGAAGGCTAACGTACGGAAGAGCGGGTAGCACCGTCTCGTGCGGTTGACAAACGTGGGCCACAAGTAGCCCGAGAACTGTACGGAGCCGCCGCTGTCGGGGTCGGTCAACTTCAGCTGCTCCGTAGCGACGATCGGGAAGCAGACAGTCAGGGCCTCGCTCACGGTTAGTGTGTTGACCGGGGATGCTTCGCGATGGGGCGGTTTTGCGTCTTTCGAAACTGCGGGCGGTACGCCACTCGAGAATGTATCCTTTACGGCGGGGAGTTTAGGTGTCGCGCTTCTCAGGTCGGGCGGGACCACCCGCCCGATGACGTCGGCTCGGGAGATCATCTGGTGCCGTTCTCGTGGGACCTTCTGGACGCCGCCGGGGCAGTCGCCATCCAGGTGCATTATGCCAAACATTACTGTCAGCGTGTCGACATCCTGCTCACGCAGTACTGAGCACTGGCGCTCATAGGCGATGCGGTGGGTGACGATGCGGCAGGCGAAGTCGACCAGGCCAGTGGTGCGTGGCACGCCGCGAGGGCTGTGCATGTCCCACATCAGCGCGCAGAACTCGATCACGGCCTCGTTCCTGACTAGCCAGTCGCTAGCGCGTGACGCCTCCACGGCGGCATGCTCCATCAGGCCCGCGGCCCATGCTGCGGTTCTGATGCAGAGCCGCGTCGTCGGGGGTATTGCCCTCAGAGCTTGCACCATGGACCAGGGCGAGCGATTGGCGCGGTGGACGACCAGCTCGACCCGTTTTGCGGCCTTGCAGCTCTTGCAGCATGAACGGCAGGGCTTTGCCGGCGCGCATCCATCGTAGAACTCGCCACCCCAGCCGAGTGGCATCATGTTGTTCTGCTCCAGCCGGGCCTTGCGCTCTGCCAGCCACTGGGACCTGAGCACTGTGTGCAGCAATGGCGCGAGCAGGGCGTCGGAGGCAAAAGCGCCGAAGGTCTCAAGGCTGTGCTTGACCACGGCGGAGTCGGTCACCCACTTAGCCACGAGCTCCAGAAGGCCGTCGTCGTTCTTTTGCTCCAGCACGATTCTGTTCAGGTTGGGCTGCTGCTGGGCCGCCAGTGCGGCCTTACGCAGCCTTCCCAAGGCCCTACGGCAGTCTTTGAGCGGGAGCAGCCACTGGCCCGCAGCTGGAGCCTGGCGTGGAAACATTGGGCCCTTCACCCGCACCAGGTCACCCGCCTTCACGAAGTACAGCGTGGGCGTCAGGGGTTCGATCTCATCGGTAAGGTGCAGCTTTGTATGGTGTCCCTGGGCATCTGCGTTAGCGTCGTCGAGCGTCCAATTGTACTCGTTGACAACGTTGCAGTCCGGGAAGTCGGAACACAGGGGGCACGGGAACTGCTCAGCCGAGCCCCATGACGCGCTTCCCAGTTCATCTTTGTTCGTAAAACTGTTCTCACCCTCTATTTCTCCCTCCTCCTCATCACCATCACCCTCTACGGAGTCCCCGCCGTCCGAGTCCGGCGAGTAGACCAGGGTCCAGCAGCAAGAGTCAGACATGCCCGGTCGTGCGCACGCTCCCTCGACTGGGGCGAGATTAGTAGCTCTGCGGGTCTGCAAGCTCGCCCCCAAGTGAGCAGGTGTCGGTGGTTAGCTTACGCACAGCGGCCAGGAGCAAGCGGCGGTCGTACACCAGGGTCTTGACGGAGATCTCGCCTAGCGAGATCAGCTCACTCATCAGAGTGAGGTCGGACCGCATGTCCAGGTATAGGTCCATCTGCCGCTGGTCGGCGGCCCACTGCGAAACGTGTTCGTCCAGCCTCGAGCGGACGGCCTCTAGCGAGACGGACGCGGCGTCCAGAGGTACCCGGAAGTCGCAGCCCGTGGGTACTCCTGTCAAAAGGGGCTTGACGGCCTGCAGGTCCGCAAGGCACATATCCCGGATTCTCGCAGGCACCATGAGCTTCATCCTGTCCTCCATGCGTGTCGCATAGGCCAGTGCCTCGGACCAGGGCTCGCATCGCTCCGCGCCGGGCCTGCCGCTGGTCAGCCTCACGAACTCCATGATGGGGAGTTCGCCGCGCACCCTAGTGCTCATGTCGCGCCACACCTCCACGTACTGGATGTAAAGCATGATGTACGCCCGTACGACATAACGCAGGGCCTCGGAGTCGGAAAATTGAGAACTCAGAGCCTCTGCCACGGAGAGCATTGCCTCACCCTTGGCGGAGCCAGCACCGCATGCCCTGCCGGCTCGTCTCCGGGCCGCTATGGCCGCGATGTCACCGACGTAGTCGTTGCGGCCGAGTACGGCTTCCACAAAGTACTTCAGATGCTGGTCGTCGCCGTGGTCCGTCTTCAGGCGAGGGCATCGCTCTAGGACCGATCTGCCACCCGCAATCAGCTCCCGCACTGTATCTGCGTAGCACGCCAGCGTCCGATCGTAGTGCTCGGCTGCAGTGTTGCACTGCACAGTGAGTGCGTCGCACTTGAGGCACTCTCTCGAGGCTGCCGAGGCGTTTGCTCGTTGTGGTGCGGCAGCTCTGCCCTCGACTCTGTCGTAACTCCAGCGGACGACCCGCTGTCGGAGACGCGGGCAGGCAACGTCGTCCTCGGAGTCTGAGCTCAAGTAGTGTATTGACATGCTCTCTTCGCTTTCGCACCGCTCGAGGTCGACCTTCTGGTCGAAGAAATTGTCTGAGTCATCGGAGCAGGGAAGCATGCTCTCGCTCTTGACCCTTGGGTGCTCCAAACCTTCATAGGTCATGTCCCACTCCATAGACTGAAACGAGTCTGACGTGCGCCCGGCATTTGTAAAGATAACACCACAGGCTTGCGAGAGCCGATCGCGCACGGATAGCGCATCTGTGTCCCTAAGTGTCGGGACCCAGAAAGACGAAGCCATGCCGCAGCTGCCGTCGTCGCGAAACGCCGACGTGCCCACTGCCCTAATTAATACGGGCGCCGGCAGGCTGCCGCTGGGGACGCAGCTCATCTACAAGTGCGACAGGTACCTGCTGTACGTGTACACGTGCCTAAAGTTGGACCGGCCAGAGCTCACCGAGGATGAGTTGTGCGGCATGTTCGGCGCCGGCTTCCGGCGGGAGGCCAGGCTAGATGCAGAGTGGCTGCCCTGCTTCCTGGCCAGGTGCCGAGACGGCCGCGGCCGCCTCCAGGGCCAGGGGCTGTCGGTGACGAGCGCCATAAGTCAGACAGACCTAGCCGACGGCACACGTGAGACAGCCGACGCTCAGGGTAGGATACTGGAGATCAGGCGCTTCGGGCACCTGGCACCGAGAACCCGCGTGCAGACTCGGTCCGAGTCCGGCTACGCCAAGTTCAGACGGACCCTGGCCGTGTTTTCCGACGTTGCCTTCAAACTCAACCGGGACGACAGCAGCTCGGATGTCGGGGCCTGCCTGGTGGTGTGCTCGGAGGCTGAGGACGCGGAGACGTCGGGCGGAGCGTGGCCCGCCTGGGGAATCAGGTGCACCGTGACAGCCAGCCCATCGCGCAGCACCAAGCTCACCGGTCCCTCGAGCCTGATCGTAGCTGACGGGCCGTCGCTGTACAGGCTGGTCTCATCGTGGCAGACCGACGTGTGCCTGACGTTCGGTGCCTGCTGCGGGCCCGAGATCGTCAGGGCCCTCTGCGCCCTGACCATCGGCGACCCGCGTCTCGGCACCAAGTTCAAGCTTAAGTGCGTGACGCCGCTGCGGAACGCAGTCCTCGACCTCAGGTCACTGGAACCTCGGTTCTGTGAGCGTCCCGCGCGACCGTTGCAGCCCAGGTCGACTCCCTCGCCTCAACCCACTATGGACCCCATCGCCGCCGAGCTCGCGCTGCACGAGCTCAGGCTCCTGCCGGCGGGCTTTACGGCTGTGGCCGACAACGAGCTGGTGTGCGTGCTGAGGCACACGCTGAGGGACCTGCTGGTAATTGTTCCGAAGCAGCTTGTGAGGATCCAGGCTCACAGGCGCCAGACTCCTCGACAGCTGAACAGGATCCCCGGCCTCTACGGACACCTGATCGAGTGGGTACCCTCGAAGCGCGCCTCGTTTCGAGTTTCTCTTGGCACCCACCCGGACCTCACAATCTCTAGCGAGGGAGGAAGCGAGGAATGCCAAAGAAGCGACGGGACAGATCGAAATGTAAGGGATGACGGAGACCGAGTAGCTGACTCGCGTCCCGGGATGCTGGTCGCGTACAGACGCGGGGCTCGGGTCACAGAGCGAGGTCACGATTGCAACCTGAGCCAAGCCGTGTGCCTGTCGCCCGGCACCATGCAGGTGTCGGTGCCCCGTGAGCTCCGCTTCGCCGGCTGCGTGGCAATGCTGTACGCGTTCGAGCTCCTACAGTCGATGTTCAAGGAGGCTGAAAACAGGAGGTGCGCGGGCCTCTCGCTCGGCTCCCCGCTGACACTGCGTGAGGCCCAGGCGTTGATGCTGGCCTACCTGGCCGTGGAGACAGGCTGCGAGCCCGGCCGCCGGCACCTGGCTTTCTCGACCACATCGAGGGACTCGCTGCGTGATCTAAGGCTGCTGTTCTCCGCCGACCCCGATGTGTGCCCGATCTGCCCCAAGCCCCAGCCTCTGTCCTCGGAGGTCACCATGCCCGATGAACTCGCGGTGCAGCTTTCGGACGGTCTCGGAGCGGCCCGGGACGCAGACGAAGATGACGAAGCGGCGCGACTGCAAAAGGTGGCGACGGGGGTCCTCGGGGCTCCTCGGCTCAGGCTGCTGACTGGCCACTCGGTGCTGATCGATCCCGAATCAGCCTTCGGCTGCAAGCCCAAGATCGTAGGAGTGAGCAGCCTGGGCCTTGTCAATCTCAAGATCCTCAAGGCCGCCGGGTTGCTGAGGGAACACAGCGCTAGCAAGCATGTGTGCATTTCCATGCCCGCCACGAAAGGTGTCGAGCCCCTGCCGCGCTGGTCGACGAAGAGGACAAAGCTACGCGACGAGTTCTACGACATAGACCTAGGAGGGAGAGCCCCGGAAGACGACGGCTCCTGCTTCTTCCAGCTCAACTACCGACCCCGCGCCCCAGCCCATCCTTCAGCCGGCGCGCCAGTCGCCGCCGGACCGTTATCGGGCCGCGAAGCCGCAGTGGCTAGCGAGGCCGCCAGGGGCTACGTGGATCAGCGGCTCAGTCGTCTGTTCGACTGGTGCAGGCGGAGGCGCAGGCCTAGCCTGACTCTGGCCGAGGACGAAGACCGAGACGGCGGAGTCGTCAGGGCCTGGTTAGTCCGCCCGGTGAGCGAGCGTAGCCGGGGCCGGGGTGGCACGACCGCCATCGGAGACGGGACCCTCTTCCCCTCGGTGGAGATTGCAGCGGCACAGACCGATGCGGAGGGCCCTCCCGAGCCTCTGGATGAGTACAAACTCAACCTGTCGGTGAGTCTGCAGCCGAAGTCGTTCGCACTGGCACGGGCAGACAGGGGCGTCTCGCAGAGTGGCGCGGCGTACGAGGCTCACGTCGACGAGGCCGTGCTCCTGGGCCACTGCGCCAGGCTGCTGGCGGGCGACGGCGGCTGCGGGACCGAGGCAAGCTTCGATGTGAGCGTGTGCCTGACCGCGTTCTACAGGGCCGTGCACCCCTGCTTGCCTGCCATGGCAGCGGGCGACGTGACTCTCGACTACGAGCTCATCGTGCACGGCGGCGGGTCTCTGTTGCCGGTGTATGCCATCCTGGAGCATGTGGCCGACACCTGCCGCGTAAACTCGCTGTCGCAGTTGCGGCTGATCCTCGTGACGAGGCACCGGGGTGCCTCGGTGTGGGCCTGCGCTGTGCCGGCCCCGGAGACTCGGGAGCCCTGGGGCAGCAGAATCAATCTAGTCGGAGCATTCCTTTGCTCTAGAGACCATCGGCTGGGCCCGCTGCTGGCCCGGTGCTGCGACCCTAGTCCGCTTAGGGAGCATGAGCTGCGGCGGGGCTCGGCATTCCTGCTGCCGCGCGGTGACGAGGAGGAGCTGCTGCTGCGGGCCTACGAGGAGACACTGGGACCCGTGTTTGAGTTTGAGCCCGTGACGAGCGCGCCCTCGACCGTCAGGACCAGCTTCGGCAAGTGGCGGTTCCTCAGGCTCAGACCTCGGCGTGCCGGAGCCTCCAGGCAGCCCGGCGTCTCGGTGGTGGACGGCTACACGTTTGTGCACGCCGCGGAGTCGCCGCTGTTCCACGTGTCGGGTCAAGGGCCCTTGGTGCAGCGGCTTGAGTCGGTGGCCGTTGTCGTGCAGAACGCCTCGGCGTGTAGGACGACTGCGCTCGGCCAGGATGCCTTTGCGTGGCCCGAACCGAAACCCATCGGGCGGCTGCCGTGCAGGGACAAGACTGTTGTCCTCGAAGAGATGTTTGTACGGCCGGGTCACAGGGACCCCGTCGAGGGCTATGCTGTGTGCGAGAGTACGTGGACGAGTTTGGTCGAGACCAAATGGTCGTTTGACAGGGCGCCCGTCGACAGCGACGGTGAGCCGTCGTGGGACGCTAAGCTCGCCGTATCCCGGGATCCGCTCCGGCTGATCGGCGGCGCGGGACCGGCCTCGAGCTGGAGCGCAGAGCCCCCGCCGGCAAGGTTCGCCCCCGACCCGAGCGCAGAGAGCGCCGCAATGGTTCTGGAGCTGGAGGCTTCGAGGGCCTCGAGCCCTCAAGCGTGGCGTGGCTTCGACGTCCTGGCCTCGCGCGTACTCGTCTGCCCCTCGGAGCGGACGTGGAGCCGGGGCACCTGCCTGGTGAAGAACAAGGCACTGAGCTCGTCGTGCGCAAAGGCCCTGACGTTGGGGACCAAGCGGATCACTGTTGCGGCAGCCGGCGACTGGTACGCCACACCGGAGAGCAAGCTCAGCGGCTGCGAGGGGGACAGAGACGCCGCCGATGGAGTGGCGCACACATATGAGGTCTGCTCTGCCTCCGGGCTCGCGCGAGCCCTCGCCGCTAGGATGCTGTCGGGCAACACGTACGAGCGCCTGGAGATCAGGTGCCTGCGGCCCGACGTCTATGGCTACGTACAGAGAATGTTGGCGTGGTTCGCTGGCGCCACCGGCCCGTTCAGGTGCCGCACTGTTACGGTGTACTCACCCAAGGACTCCATGGGGCAGTGGACGGGCAAGCTGCACGGGAGCTTGGACGTGTTGAGCAGCTCGTCTACCCCCTACCTGGTCTCGCGCCACGACGGCTGCAAGAGCCGCAAGGCCCTGAGTTTTGAGCTTGAAACCTCGAAAGACATCATGTTGGTGAACTCGTACGGCAATCTGGTCTTGCACCCCAGTGACGAATCCATTCGCCTGGCAGAGATCAGGGGCGACATGGGCTTCCACGTGAATGCTGTTGACTGGCTTTCGGGCGAGGCACTGGCGGGCCCGGTGGAGACGGTGCACATCCGCTGCCGTGACTCACTCGAGATGTTCTGCAGGGAGGCACGCATACCGAGAGGTGTGCGGGGGCCCGAGACCTGGAAGCAGACTCCTTGGTCGTCTGTCAGCCCGGGTTACTTCTGCACCCAGGCCGCACTGCTCAAGTACAGGTGGGAGTCGGGCCTGTGCGGACCCGACCTCACAGCGATCGGCGAAGCCGCGCGAGCGTGGTCTGCAGACCCGCGCGAGCCTCCCTCCTGGACTAGGCCCGATGACGGGCAGCTTATAGCAAAGGGCCTCAGGTTCTGGGAGGCCGTCGACCTGAGGAGGTCCGAGCTGCTGCTCATCACGGAGGTCGAGGAGGAAGAAGACGCCACCAAGATCGAGGCAGGAAAAGGAGATGACAGAGAGCTGGACGGAGATGACCAAGAGCCGGGTCCCATCCGAGTCACAAGCGAGTGGCTGGACTGGAACGCTGACAGAGGCTCCCTGGTACTGAACTCCAGGCTGACGGTGGAGTTCGTCTACGAGCTGCCGGCGGCCGGCTGCGTGATCGTCGAGAGGAGCGACGAGTCGCCGCTCTTGTCACGGGTCCGCATCGGGCACCGCGGTTGCGTGACAGCCTTCTACAGAGCCGGGAACTTCTCATCGCTAATGCGTCGGGTGGCAATGGTCTCCCTGCACGGCTGCGGCCTGAAGCCCGCATTCGAGCTGTCGTCGACCTGTGACCACTCCTTGGTGTACCTGGCAGCCAAGTCGCTAGCCCTGGCCGAGCGGATCTCACCGGGCCTGACGCTGGGCCCAGATCCGAGGCTCGTAGTGGCGGTGCGAGGAGGTCGAAGGGCTGCACTGGCGACCGCCCGCGACCTGGTGCACGCCGGCGTGGTGCTCTCCCCGTGCGGCACAAGCTACCTGTTCGACCCTCTGCCGGAGGAGCTTGACGGCAGGCTGAGGAGCTGCTGCATCCCGCCCAGCCCTCGCGCTCAACTGTTCCCGGAGCGCTTCGGCAGCCGATGCAGCCAGCAGCTGTTTGAGAGATTAAGGGAAGAGTGGCCCGTCTTGCTACAGCGCGAAGACACCAAGCCTCCCAGTGGCTCGACTGACCCTCGATGGATCGGACTGATGCTATGTCTGTGCGAATGGTCCGGACTCAAACTACTCGCGAACCGGCTAGTGCCGGGCGTGCTAGAGTGGTTGAGCGCGACGACAACGAAGCCCGAGACTCGGGGTGCGGAGGATGCGAAGTCCGCCTAGTGGAGCTGTACGATGCGGCCTGCACGGCTCGGTGCTCGGGCAGCCTGAGCTCGGCCCTGATGGAGTTCTGCCGAGACTTCGTGTCGCCCAGGGCTGTGTTGGCGAGCCCCGTCGCCCCCTCGGCAGACTACCTAGACCGTTACACCTTGTGGTTGATCTGCATCGGGATCTCGGACAGTCGGGCAATCTGCGGCTACCCGGGCCAGCCGGTCACTCTCTCCAGGGCGTGCGACGAGCACCGCAAGCTGTCGCGCGACTTCTTCATCGTGCCCCGGGCCGAGTCGCTGGCCTCGCTGGAGAAGCTCGAGCGATTCTACGCGCTTATCTTGCGATACCCAGTGGTGCCGGAGGACGCCCTCGACACCAAGGAGTGCCCCGAGTGTGTGTACGAGGCCGAGGTGACGAGGGACAAGTGGGAAGAGACCCGGCGGAGCATCTCGTGCCACCACCTGACGCTCAGACACGAGCTCTTCGGCCCTGTGCTATCAGGAGCCCCAGAAGGCGCCGGGAGGGGTGGCAGTTTTGCCGCCAAAGGCAGGATACGCAGGGTGGCCAGGGCCAGCACCTCGGCTACCATGTTCGAGCCCGACAGCCAGGAGCCGTCGGCGCACGGCCAAACAGAGCCACTCAGATTCATGGAGCAGCTCGAGTACCTGAAGCGGCGCGACGAAATAGCCAAGCAGCAGACGCTGGCCAAAGAGCTGTACCACCAGCTGGAGATTCACAGGCATGCGCTCGAGGAGCTGTCGAGCCCGCGCTACCTGAGCGAGTACCCGCTCGCGTGGCTGTGCCAGCTGTACGGCTCGCTGAACGCGAGCAGGAAGCGCGCCGAGGCGCTGGAAGCTGACTACGAGGGCAAAGCTGGCGACAGAGCCCGAGCTCTGCCCCGCATCGGCACGCTCCGGGCCACGCTCAAGACGGTAGCATCGACGGGCACCAACAACGGCCTTGTGGCAATGGTGGCAAGGATTGTCGTGGACCCCGCGCGCAGGCACACGGAACGTTACAAGGTGCTGCCCGAGCGGATCATGCTGTTCAAGCACCTGCTGGCAGCAGGCTTCCCAGTGGAGACGGCCGCTGACCTGGTGACGAGCGCAGCGGTCGTCGACAGTTCCTTGCTCATAGGCCTGACGCTGGAGCAGGGCGTGCAGCTGCAGCTGAGCAATACGGCCGAACCCACCGTGTATAACTCACGCCTCGCCGCCTTGATCTGGGTATTTGCACACCTCACGGCCTACTGTACACTGCGTGAGCTGAGCCATGACCACGTCGTGCCCGGCGATAGCCCCGGGGAGCCGCTTGCCGACGGCATTTACGTGTTCGACGGCGATGGCGGTGTGGGCTTCACCCTGTCTCGCAACGGCCGGGTCGGGCACGAGCGGGTCGACATGTCAAGACTTGCCGAACTGCTTGCAATGCGAGATACTTTTCAAGAAGGACTTTGCTGACAAGGTCGCCGCAGCCGGGGCCGAGCGGGCCGCCGACGCCCTGGTGAAGTACGGCCTGTCGATCTCGACCAACCTTGTCAACTGGCGGTGGAAGCGCAAGGAGATCGCAGCCCTCGAGGCCCGCCCGTCGAGCGTCGACTGTGACCAGCACCTAAAGCGGCACTACCTCACTCACACGGGTGAGCTCGGCTCCGTCGAGGCTACCGGAGGCGCCAAGGTTCCTAGGTCAGCGGCGCCGGCCTCGACGCGCCGGAACATTCGGTGGTTGAGGCCTGTATGCATGAGGGATCGGAAGAGGGTCCGGGGAAAACGTGCCCCGGAAGCAACGGAGTAGCCTTACAGGGAGTGTATTAACGTAGGGGACGTGGTGGTGGTGGGGGGGGGGGGGACGATTGGCCAGTGTGAGATGAGTGCCCAGCGGGAGTTCAAGTGCCTGGAGATCTACATCGCCTGCAGCGGGTTGCCAAAAATCACCCTGGACAGGCTGAACGTCAATTCGCTGTTTGTGTACCGCACAGAGGACCCTAACACGATGCACATCAGCATCAACAGCGACCACCCGACCGGCGACCACACTGTCAAGAAGCTGCCCCGCCTGACACACTACCACCCGGACGCCCTGCTCACCGCCGCAGAGAGGTTCATGGACCACATTATCGACATGCCTGTTTACACCTACCAGACCAGGACCGTGCATCGCTGAGGGTCGGATGAGACCGCCGGCGTCAGGCCGACTGCAGCCCGCGGCGCTTCGGAGCCCAGACTCGACTGTGCGCACGACCCTTCCGGCTTTGGCTCTGTGTTCTAATTCGTGTCTTTCTTGACCTGGCTTGTTGCATGATGTAACTTTGTAAAACACAAATAAATAAAGACACCTCTATGAACGTAAATATCTGGTATCAGTATTGTCATTGCTAAGGCATTGTGCTAAGGCACAATATGAGACAGACAGGAGACGAGACATGCGGTTGCTGATTCAGCACTGTCTTTATTGTCAAACATAGTACATGCAAATAGAACATACTACACAGACAGACAAAGGCCCAAGTCAGACAATTAAATCAATACAATCAGACAATTTGCATGTTGGCACCTTGACCATGGTTATGTTTAGATGTAGATCTCTCGCACCAGGGTCGGGCTCGGGCGGAGACCCGCAGCCTGATTCCTGGTGGATAAATCTGTTCAACCCGCTGGTAAGCTTGGCTATGTCCTTAACCATGCAGAGCGACGGCTTTCCCTCTTTCTCGACCGTGGCGATGTGGTAGTCCTTAAGGGTGCCCTCGCAGGCCAGGAGCACGTACACGGGAGCATCGGCTACAAAGCCGTACAACTGGTAGCTCAAGCTGGGTGTCCATACCACAATCAGTTGACACTTTAGCAGCTGCGCCAACCTGACCATGTAATCACAGTGGCAGCCTGCCACTGGCCCCTCGATGTTGTCCGCCGGAACCCCGAGCAGTTTGCCGAGCCGACCGGGCAGCTCTTTGAGGGTGCCCAGCTCAACCATCCTCAGTTCGTGTTGGGCCCTGCACAGCGCTCCGCAGACCTGTTCTCGCACGTACAGGTACTCGTCCTCGCCGGGCTCATTTTTGATGTTCAAGACGGCATTGACCCACTTCTTAGCGCTCGGCGATCCGTCTTCAGACGTGATCTTGAACTTGGCGGGGTGTTCTTTGCTGCCACGGTCCATGCGTCTTTTACCAGAGGCCTGCAGCCTGGGCTGCAGAACGCCCTCCATAGGCTGCGCGGCTACAGTGAGCTTTGTTACGATGTAGTTGTAGATCGTTTCCCTGACCTTTCCGACCATAGAGCTGACGGGGTGCCAGGACAAGTATCCTCCTCCGTCCTCGGAGGTCCTGATGCAGTGGGATCCAATCATGAACTTGAGATCTACAATCAACTTGTCCACCTGTTCCTGTGCCCTGGCCAAGAGGTCGGAATGCCCTAAATGTTCGCCCCCCTCCTCTAGTTCTGGAAACAGTGTGACTAGGGTCCGTCTGACACTGTGGCACATGTCGACTAGCTTCAGGTTGCGGTCCTGAGCTTCTTCCAGTGCAAGGCTATCCTCCAAGTACTTATTGTTCAAATCGGTATTTTCGGACCTCACCATCTGTAGAAGACGGGCCAGCTCCACTTTCTCCACGTTGAACTTAGACGAGACCTCAGCCAGCTCCATCTGGGCGAGCCGAGTCTCTTCATCGTGCGTGCGTACTTTCCTATCCATCTCATCCAGCATGGCCATCGTAAGCTTAGTGGTATGTGCCTCCTTTGCTTCGGCGGCTTCCTTCGCCTCCTCGGCCTGGGTACGCGCCTGCACCGCCTGGGCTCTCTCTTCCTCTGCCTTTGTCGCTTTGGCGTCGGCCTCTGTCCTTGCCTCCTCGGCTACGCTTCTCTCTTCATCTGCCTTTGTCGCTTTGGCCTCTGCCTCGGTCCTTGCCTCATCGGCTGCGCTTCTCTCTTCATCTGCCTTTGTCGCTTTGGCCTCGGCCTCGGTCCTTGCATCCTCGGCTACGCTTCTCTCTTCATCTGCCTTTGTCGCTTTGGCCTCGGCCTCGGTCCTTGCTTCATCGGCTACGCTTCTCTCTTCATCTGCCTTTGTCGCTTTGGCCTCGGCCTCGGTCCTTGCCTCCTCGGCTACGCTTCTCTCTTCATCTGCCTTTGTCGCTTTGGCCTCGGCCTCGGTCCTTGCCTCATCGGCTACGCTTCTCTCTTCATCTGCCTTTGTCGCTTTGGCCTCGGCCTCGGTCCTTGCCTCCTCGGCTACGCTTCTCTCTTCATCTGCCTTTGTCGCTTTGGCCTCGGCCTCGGTCCTTGCCTCATCGGCTATGCTTCTCTCTTCATCTGCCTTTGTCGCTTTGGCCTCGGCCTCGGTCCTTGCCTCCTTGGCTGCGCTTCTCTCTTCATCTGCCTTCTTCCCAGCTTCTTGAGCCTTGGCCACAGCTTGCCTGACCTCGGCAAGCTCGGTCTCAAGCGTCATGACTCCTTGCTTTTTTTCCTGCCGGGCCTCCTTCAACTGCAAGGCTAGTTTGTCAATCTTGGTCCTGGCCTCGATCGTCGAGGTCATCATCAGCATTGCGATGCTGTGATACGCGCCGCACAGCTCCTGCGTCAGGGCTTCGGTCACCAAGCCAGATACATCCGAGCCTCTCACCTTATCTAACAGGCTGACAAAATTGTGGAAGCCCTCAGACATCAGCCTGAGATTCTCTGTCGTGCACTCGGCCCCGGGAACCGAGGGGATTGACGCGTATATGATATCCGAGAACCTGACACGAAAATCCCCGCCAAAGTTCCACGGATCTTGCACCATCCTCTGAAACTCGGGTCGCTGGGGCGCACCAGCACCAGACTGGGGTCCCGTCGCGTGAGTCATAGGATCCGGAGGCGTAGCAGCTGGAGCAGCAGCGGCCGCCGGAGGAAATGCTTTCGCAGATACGGTCAAGTTCGACTTGCCGGACAGCCCGGGCTTGGGGGCAGAGAGGTCCGTCCGGGCTCCTGGCGTAGGCTCTGCGCTCGTAGCGACTGAGGCACTGCCACAGCTCCCAGCCTGCGAGTTCTTCCGATTCGTAGTGGCGCGCTACGACTCGTCGGCTTGCGCTCTGTGCAAGCTCCTCCTCGCCACCTTTGTATGCACGAGCATGGTTGATGCAGTACCTCACAGGCTCGTCGTCGACGCCGGGACGCCGGGCTTCGGCGCAGAGGGTTGTGCACACGTTCCCGAGGAGGATCCTGTCAATCTGCTTTACGCCTGGGACCCTGAGCGGTTCCGGGGGACAGGCGAAGCTAGGGTCCCGTCGGTAGGCGTAGCCGCAGCGCTGGCACAGGCCCTCCAGGCCCAGGCCAGCTCTGATCCCCGAGTGCAGCTCCACTAGGGCGCAGGCCCAGACCCTCGCTGCGTCGCAGCACAACGCCGCCAGGCAGACGCCCCAGTAGTCCGTCGTGATCTTGTCGATCTTAATCTTGCCACCTCTTCTGTCACCTCCGTACCTCTTGAGCTCCAGCCCGTCAAACAGCAGACCTATCCGTAGCCTGGCCTCGGGGGGCATCGGGTCGTGCGCTTTGTCGCAGCACTGGTTAACAGCCGAGCAGGACAGACCGCCTGCTGGAGCCCGGCGCAGGACGACTGAGTTGCCCCAGGGTCGGGGCGGCGACGGGTCGCCTGACGGCAGATGAAATACGACCTGCTCGTACAGGGCCTTGAACGCCAACGGCGCCGCAAGTGCAGCCATTGTTTGGACCATTGTGGCGTCGAGCTCGAACCCGGCGGACATGTCGGACGCCGCGAGCCTGACTTCCCTGTAGACCCCGCGCAGTATCTTCCTCACCTCGATCTCGGGGTTCTTGCCCATGTAGATCTCCCGGTCGTCGCCGTCCCCCGGGGGGGCCTCGGCGGGCATGGCCCACGCTATCTCTGCCCCGGCCAGTGAGCCCATGTGTCTCACGGGGTGTCCTCTGGCGTCCGCGTAGCACGGGTCGAGGAAGTGTCTGCCCGAGATCAGGCCGTGTGCCCTGTCGCCCGAGGCATCGGTCACGACGAGCACGAGGCAATGCGTGGCGGGGGAGAAGCCGTTGTCAAGGTCTACGCACACACGGCCCTGGCCGTCTGGCTTTACTGCCACTAGGTGCGGGAGCTCTCGACCCAGCTTGGACAGCGTCACCCGCACGTATTCGACCGAGGCCACCGAGCCCGGGTCGCTCAGTTCGACGAGCAGCAGTAAGGCAGAGGGGGGCATGGTCTCGCGTTTTGGGTGTTTTCGTGCTGGGCCAAATCGATGGAGCCAAAGAGTTTAACCTGGTACCATAAATGTCCCCTTGTTGCGTCACATCATCGAGGTAGTAGTTTGGAGTGTTGCTAACATGTGCCTTAGCGATATTTCCAGCATCCCACTGCCACAGTACACACATACCCCCAAAACTGAGAGACAAAGACAGAAGGTTTATTCTTGTGAACGCATCTTTATTGGCACTCAACAGACCGGTAACATAACATTGTATAGTAAATGACTTTGGTCCTCCCTACCCTGCCCCCTTGTGTATCAGTGTTCATTAAACTTTTCTCACCAGAACCTTAGTGTTGTCCTTATTGTGCTGTGTTCATTGTCAACCATCCTTAGCACCACACTGTGCACATAATGAACTGCATTGTGGACCCTTATATGACACGGAGTAGCAAAAACACAGACAAACAAAGGAGACGGAACTGATTGGGTTGAGGTGTTCATTTTTATTTATTTTATTTTTTGCAAACATAATGACAGCAATTGGTGCCGTTGTCCAGCACCGCCATCATGGTTCTTTTCCGCATCACCAGTTTGGAGATGAAGTCGTCAGGCTGCGATCCGGTTGCTTCAAGGGCGGTGAAGGATCGCCCGTATATCCCCTTCAGTTCATCCAGTACCCACTGGAGGGTACCCGGCCCGATGTTTGGGTTGTTTGGGCCAAGACGCTTGGAGTAGAAAGTGCCGTCCTCGACGCGCACGGAGGCATCACAGATGTGACCATCAACGTTGTAAGTGACCGAGATCAGGTCACCGTATACATGTTTGCGGAAGTACCCGGAGAACACCATGTTGTTGGTGCCGGCTTCTTCTAGTGCATTGTAAACGGCGGCCTGGGTCGCTGCCCCCCACCAGCAATTGCCCAGCCGAGTTTTGACATCCGGCCACTCCTTTGACAACACCTCCGAGTTGGCAGGCTGGTAGTAGGCTGGCATTCTTCTCATGGTGCGCTTAGGTGGGGGTCTCTCACCCGCAACCAGTCCGATCACGCCGGACTCCTGGTTGGGCTGGGCGGGTGGATAGACACACGCGTCGCTCATATCGGAAGCGCGTCTGTCTCCTAGATCCGGGTCAGTGTGTGGCTGCTCGCTCCTGTTAGTACAGTAGGTAAAGGTCCTCACAGGAGATGGCAGAAGACTGACATGAAGGCTCAGCAGCCATCTATTCTAAAGACAACCTGCCTTCATATATTTTTCCTAGACTCTTTTCATCTCAACAGTAGACACAACACAACAGGATCATGGGCTAGACAGAAACGGGCCAGTATGGCTGCCCTAGTTCTCATAATCAGTGCCCTATGCTACTCTTCCCCGTATGCTACTCTTCCCTTGTCCCTTGTACAATAAACCTCTGTGCAACACCAGCCCGATGTGCGAGTTTGTAATGATGAGAGAATGAGACAAAAAGGGTTTCAGATCGAAATATGTATTCTTTATTGCAGGAAAATATATGGATATATAGACAGGCATCTGCATACTGCAGAGAGACATTCAATTAAATTCAGTTCAATTTATTGTTGTCCACAATGTGGAAATTTGCCTTTGGCTTTACAGGTTTGCTTGCACATTATGGAAAGTACACGGCACAGGAAATGATAGGGTACATAAGACAACAGCGATAACGGGCATGGTTCTGATCTGGATGAGTCTAACGTTTATGAATTTAGCAGATTTATTGCGTTTGGTATGAAACATTTTGTTCTTGGTTGCTGCAGGAACTCTATAGCGTCTTCGTCAGCGTGCCGACATGCCGGAATGGCTGCCCTAGTCGTCGTCATCGAACATGTGATCGTACGGATCCTCCTCCTTGCTGTCCTCGTTTCCGTTGAACCAGTTCCGCTTGACGGCGTCGCCGTAGCCCTCGGACGTGTCGTGTGCGCGCAGCTTGGCCGCTCTGCTCTTGGCCAGCTCAAACAGGGGTCTCTCGTCCTTATCCAGTTCGATCTGGCTGGCCTGTATCTTGGCCACAAGAGATCTGTACGACTCCTCTGTTATCTTGGGGAAGAGGGCGTTGAGCCTAGACACCTGGATGCGGGCCACGAGCATGAGATCAGTTTCATTCTTTACCGTGGCAAACATGGACTGCTCCGGGACGGCTTCGGACTCTGTGTAAGCTGCCCTGCCGTGCTGGCCGCGAACATCCCCGTTGATGCACTGGTTGCTCAGCACATTGATGTAGTAATAGTCCTTGTTCCTGCAAAATCTCATGCAGCCGAACGTACCAGTGTGGAGGTCCGCGAAGATCCACAGCGACGTGTCGATCATGACCGGGGCCAGTACCTGTGCCCGAGCATTGTTGAACATCGTCTCCGTATGCAGGATCCTTGAGTCGCGGGTTAACTGGACCTTGCAGTACGCAAGTTTGTCGTTTTGCTGAAGCAGATTGTCAACCTTGAGTCGCGTATTCCCGAGATAGCGGAGCGTCCGCCCCAGCGTTGGGGGGAGCGTATTACACCGGTCAGCGTCTAGCCATTCCAGCGAGTCCAAGTTCAGCCCGGACGACCATGGCTTGCCCTCGGGAAAAGCTTTCCCCTTGATATTCAGCGGGTCGCAGCATTTGAAGCTTGTCAGCATGTTCACCGTCTCGCCTTCGTTACCCTTCTTGGGCATCAGCTGTGCATTCAGGCACAACAGAGCGTTGTACAGGTTGGAGCCGTGCTTGGGGTTAGGGGCATGCACAAGCCGGGCCAGCTCGGCACAGAAGAAGCCCATGGCGAAAGCCACGGCCTGGCGGATCGACAGGGCCAGTGTGAAGTGGCACATGGGCATGTTGCCGTTGGTGCCGAGAAACCGGTAGGTGTGGTCCCTTTCGATGTCGCTTTTGTTCATTCTTTCGTCGAACCTGGGGTCGTTCGGGTCGAGTACGTTTCCCACCTCGGTGAACTCGGTTTCGTTGAATCGGTGCCAGCGGGAGTACACCCCAATACTCGTTACCGTGGATGCTTTAGCATTGATGCCCGAGCCGCACTTGAACGGGCTGGCCATCATCGCGCCCACCTTGGAATTGAGCTTTAGCTTGTCCGTCTTTGCGCCCGCCAGGGAAATGTCGATGGCCTCCGACATGTACGTGCCCCCGCTCATGGTCATCGCAACCGAGGTGAAGGTGCCGCTTTGCTTGGAGGAGCTGCTGTGCTGCTTGGTCGCGGGCCGCTGTTCCTTCTGTGACGTGTACACTTTGCCCCAGTCCTGCATCGCGCCCCCGGTCTGGGGCCTGAAGCCTACCCCCGAGCACAGCAACATGTTCCCCTGTGACCCGTCCTTGATGCTCTTGTAGAGTGTCTCTGTTTGATTTACTATGGCATCGCGCAGCAGCAACACGCTGCCGCCGGCCTTGTCCAGGTCCGACTGGCTGTACTGGCTGTTGTTGTGGCAGGGCAGCATGTTGCGCATCGTCGCAAACACCAGGCACTGCAGGTAGGCCATCATGTTGTCTGACAGCAGGTACTCGTAGATGCAGAGGTTCTTACCATACATGTCCGGCCCGCCCATCGGCACCTGGGCAAGCGCCTTGTTTTTCTCGAGCGCCGCCGCTCGGTCTCCCATCTGCGGGGCAACAAACCATAGGGCTCGGCACTCGCTTTCCGTCAACCTGTTTTTGTGCGCGAGTCGCTCCGCTATGTCGGCGCCGGTCCAGTAGAAGCCTGCAGTAGATGGGGTGACGTCCTCGCCTTGGCAGATGTGGAAGCCTTGGAAAAGCCTGTAGACGCCGCCGACCGGCAGCCACATGGGCTTCGTCAGCGTCGCTGCAAACAGCGGGTCGACAAAGTTGTGCTCCAGGAAGGGCGCGGAGGCTGCGCTCAGCACCATCGCCAGGTCCTGGGGTTCCATGTTCAGAGCCACGCACCTGGCAAACAGCTGCGTCAGGTACATGAACACCATGTGCCGAGGCTCTGATCCGTCGGGCCCCGGAATGGGATCGTCGGTTTTCAGGTCAATCGGCGAGAACTTCTGGAGCAGCTGCAAGATGAAGGCCGCCGCCTCCAGCGAAGTCTCCCTGAACACGATCCAGGGCTGGGCCTCGCCAGAAGGCTTTTGTATTTCGGCGAGCACATTGTCCGAGGTCATAGAGCCTACGAACGCCGAGAGGACAGCCTCTTCGCCTTGCAGTTTGACCAGGCTCTGCCAGGCCACCTGCTCATACGTGACGTGGGAGCGGTGAGGGACCTTGTCCATGGTGCGAGGGCTGCCCTGGATAGTCAGGAAGTGGCCCAGGTGCTCGCCATGCAGCACGAGCACCTTGCTCGGCACGACGGCGGGGCAGTAGACATGGAAGACAGGCGGGGAGTCGACAAGGACGTGGGTCATGGGCGACAGCTCCATCCCGTAATCGATGTTGGCGTGGCCCGGTCCCACCGTCAGGCAAAAACTCTCCTGGGGAAGGTTTACCTTCAGTGTCTTAGTTACGCCACCCGCCATTCTAAGAGTCCGAGGGGGTCTGGAGCCGACCGTGAGAGAAAGGAACTAGAGAAGTTGTTGACGTGCAAGACCAACACTCGGGGCTGTGACAAGGCGTACGCCTTCTGTCTCTTTTTGTGGGACGATCTGGCTGCTGCGCTGTTTCCGGGCGAGAAGGGGGAAAACGCCAACTGGCTGCCAAGCAGGGAGGAGGTTTCAGCTAGGGAGAACAAGAAGCATCTACTCAGATTAGGACTGATGGCGCACTTTTATAGGTACTTGTCAAGGAACCCGGGCCCTAATACCCCGGAGCACGCCTCCCGGTTCAGGGGCGTGAAGGAGGCGGCCGGGCTCCTATTTCAGGGCTCCGTCTTAGCCAGGCAGCATCGCCCGAGGACGGCGGCGACCGGAAGGTCCGGTGACGGCCAGTGCCCGGGCATCAAGTGGCACAAGTTGAGCTTCGTCAAGGCCAAGCAGTCATACCAGAACAGGCTCACCAAGGCCTTTCAGAAGGTGAAGCAGGTCGGCCACGCGGGCTTGGTCAAGAGCGACCTCCAGTGGGGCCTCGGCTGCTACTACAGGCTGGCTATGGCCTACACCACCGACAGCCCGCTGGAGCTGGCGGCTGCGTGCATGCCATGGCTGAAGCCCGCGGTCGAACTCATCAACCAAGAGAACTTCGCGGAGCTGGCCGGGTTGCACGAGCGTGTGCTGACGACGCTGTACGCCGTGCTCAACTGCTACGTGAACTGGATCGAGCCCACCTACCACCAGCTCCTGCTGGTGCCCGGCCAGCCGCGCGGCAAGCCCCGCGTTGACGAGTGTGACATGCGCTGCTACAGCTGCCTCAAGAACCAGACTTTCCGCTCAGCGGAAGTGCGGGGCAACCCCAAGAACATCGACGTCCAGTTTGACTTCGACAGGATGGCCTTCAGCTCGTCTTGCTGCCAGGCCCCCGTCATGTACATGCCCCTCTGCACCGAGTCGGTCAATACGCTGACATTCACCTACATGAGGCAGGTGTACACCACATGCCCGTTGTGCAAGAGGACCATCTTTTCGGAGCTGCTGGTCGACTATCCCACGCTCGTCTCACGTTGCATCTCGTGCTTTGGGAGGAGCGGGGACGACGGGGGGGCCGTAGACGCCGACAGCCGACTGAACTATTAGCGTCTCGGAGCCGCTCTTGCTGCTAACAACTTCGAGCCCACGTCAGTCGCAAGCGACTCAGACACACTGATGGTTCACGACTGCGGGCCGCGGCACCCGGACTCAGCCGCAGACAGCGACGGCTAAGACTCTGAGGTCTCCGATGACCATGTCTCGGATTGCGACGCTGACAGTGAGCCCTACTGCGGCCATACAGAAGAGTGTGACGCTGCTCCGAGAGCCGGCGGAGATCAACGCAGCCCTCTTCGTGGTGCGAGCTGACTCGCAACGCGCAACGACGGAGAGCGAGAGTGTCCGTCTGAGTGTTGCGGCGTCCGTCTCGGATGCCGGCTGCATTGAATGGAACTCCGACGGCTACGGCCCAGACAAGTACTTGCATACCACTGTCAGCACCATGTACGTTACGCTGCCCGACGAGAAGAGCGACTCAGACTGCGACGGCTCAGAAACGGACAGCGACAGCGACGGCTCAGAAACGGACGGCGACGCCGACACGCGAACACCGCCTAGCTCCGGGGCTGGCATAACTGAGGAGTTTGTGACACTGTTGTAACTCGATGTGTGATGTGAGACAATAGAAAATAAAAACATATTTGACTGTAACCCCTAGGGTGTTGTTGTGTCTATCTTTCTGAGCTTGGTCGAATAGAGGCCCCGGTCTGACTCCTGGTGACGGCCTAGAAGAGGGGCTTGTTGACAATGAATTTAAGCTACTAGCCTAAGCGAGGCTAAGCGGATCAGCGAGGTCTCAGTCCGCACTTCCGCACCTCAGTCAAGATCCCTCGACCGCCTCTACAACAACACCATGTCCGAGAACCGTTGCTTCTTGTGCGGGTCCGCCGACACGCTGCCTTCCTACACCGAGACCTGCCTGAGGATGCTCGACATCCTGCATGACATCCTACACAAGTACTGGCTGCCGTTGGAACAGGGCGTCAAGTCAGCATTGCTGTACAAGCCTTTGAATGCCGTGACCAGCTGGGCCCTCTGCTCTGGCAACAAAGCAGATGCCTGGGAGCAGCTGGTCAAGGGAGTGACCAGCTTCATTGAACCTAACTCCACTGAGTTCAAGGACCTTAGGTCTGAGATGGAAGCGCTCGCCGATCGCACCATACCAGTGGAGCTCCCGCTTACGTCCCGCTCTGCACCGAAGAAGCAGACGGACGTGTTCATCTGGCACGATGTCCTGGCTGAGATGAACGAAGTCTCGCTGAGCAAGGTCTACCTGCTGTTGTGGCTGATCAACCGGCAGACCTGCCAGGTCCACAGGGGCGACTTGTTTATACGTTTAAGGGACAACGTTACGGCCAGGGCGATCACGCAGTACGTTGAGGACTGGTCCGGGTCTTATTTCGGCTGGATTACGCGGGCCGTCTTGGAGAGATTGTACCTGTACAGTCAGCGCATCTGCACACCGGATCACCTTCGGCTACCCACGGGTGTGTTCCGCCACCAGCTCTACCTGCCGGCGGGCCTGAAGTCAACGCCCTTGGTTCAGGCGGGCAAGGACGAAGCGACCAAGTTCGAGGCGAGCTACAGAAATCGCACCGCGAAGGTACGCGTGGCCATCTTCGACAAGGTGCCCGAGTACCGCAAACCGCTGTCGTGCAAGACAAGCGGAATGGAGCCGCGCAAACTTCTCCAGAACCTGCTGTTCACCTTCAAACCAGACCGCTTGGCTGACGTATACCACTACTTCGCACTACTCAACTTCGACGACCCGCAGCAGCCTGGCCGCCACCTCCGGCTCGACCTCGCCAACGGGCCCGATGTGCGGCTGGCGGCCCCGGAGAATCTCTTCCATCTGGCTGAGGAAAACGGCCTGAGCGTTGCGGCGGTGTGCCGGGGCCTGGAGCTGATCCTTCGCGAGGTGTTTAGGCTGGTCAGCGAGGCTGACAGCGTCAAGGTCATGCTGAGCAACTTTCGTGGCAGGCCAGGAGTGTCACACGCCCCCTCTGCAGACCAGGAGGATCTGTGCAGGATGACGGTCGCCGTGCGTGCACTGCAGCGCCGCCCATTCGCGCTCGACCTGTGCATGATGGATTGCCTGGGGCAGGACACCATGCTGATCGACAGCGCCTTTGCCACCAAGGGCGAACGCGGTGCTACCACCTACAATGCCATGAACGTCGTCAAGGTGTGCCACCCCTCATACGTCCCGTGGCCCGAAAACTGGCTGACCGAGCTGCTCTGGCGCGACATTGACGAACACGGGTTTGGTTTGGCCGCGAGGGACTACGGCCACTACATGATGTATGCGAAGCACTTAACCAAGGCAAAGACGTCCGTGGCGGCCTTGGGGAGCGCTGATGCTGAGATGCTTGAAGACACCGTCAAGGTTGAGACACTCCAGGACAAATAGTGGGAGTGACACTTCTGTTACCTGATATATGTTGTTGATTTACTGAAATTCTACATAGGGCCCTGGGCCTCGTGAACCAGATTTTGATTTTCTGTGTATGTGTGTTTTCTGCACCTGCGAAAATAAAGAATACAAAGAACACAGTGTCACATTTTAGTTTTAATGCTGATGGCTATTGGTGCTGGCATTCTGGGGTTCTGGTATAAATACAAATATATGAAGAGAGAATAACCGGTGGGGCAGAGCAAACCCCTAGAGTAAATCATAGAAAAGAAATAGAGACAAATATAGACCTCTGTGATGAGCATGGAGTTGACGCTATGTACAGCAGTTGTAGGGTTCCAATGATACAAATAAAAAACAATATTCTACAAGAATGATCAGAGTATGCGTTTTTAATTTATTCTTCACACTGTTTCACAGGTCATGACAGAGAGAAGCTTTAGACCAGGTTGTGAGTACTCTGCCATGTCGGACAGTCCGTGTGCCACACAGCAGCTGATCCTAATGCCTCTCATCCCGGTCCCGCACGCTTCGTGCCACTCATTGGTGCTCCAGTCGCAGCGCTCCACTTTGGAGCTGTTGGGGGATCCTCCGCATACGAACAACTGGTCGTCCACCACCTCGATGCCGAAGCTGCTGCGCGGACGAGGCATGTCGGACGCGGCGCTCCACGTGTCGGTTAGCGGCCCGTAGGCCTCGGCGCTGTGCAGTCTAGTTCCGATATAACTGCCGGCCACTGCGTAGACGCGCCGTGGTGTAGCGGGGCACGGAGTACTCGGCCATGTCGGACAGTCCGCTTGCCACACAGCAGCTGATTGAAATGCAATCCTCCCCCATCCCGCAGGCTTCGTGCCACTTGTTGGTACTCCATTTGTAGCTCTCCACCTTGGAGCTGTCGGGTGATCCTCCGCATACAAACAACTGGTCGTCCACCACCCCGATGCCGAAGTTGGTGCGTGGTTCCGGCATGTCGGGCACGGCGCTCCACCTCTGGGTTAGCGGGTCGTAGGCCTCGGCGCTGCGCAGTCGTCCGGCCAAACCATGGCCGCCCACTGCGTAGATGCGCTGTCTGTAGGCAATGACGCCCAAGTGGGAACGCTCGACGCTCATGCGGGCGATCTTCGTCCACCGGTCGGTGTCTGGGTCGTAGCACTCGGCCGTGTCCAGGACCTCATGTGTCTCATAAGAGTGCTCATACTCCGTCACACGACGATATACTACACCACCGCAGATGTAGACTTTGTTGTTCAGTACTGTGGCGCTGGCGTGCATCCTCTTCCCGTTCATAGGTTGGAGCAGAGTCCACTTGTCGGTCTCAGGATCATAGCGTTCGACACTGTCGTGCACGATGCCTCTCTCGAACCCATCCTGCTCGGTTTGTACCTTTCCTACCTTGCCTCCCATGGCATAGATACTGCCATTCAGTACTGCCAAGCTGTGCCCCCCTGGGCGAGGATGATGCATGGCTGCCACATCGTGCCAAGTACGGGTACCGAGGTCAAACTTCCGCACGCTGGTGTTAATGCAGAACGAACCTCTCTCATCGCTCATGTAGCCGCCAACACAGTAGACAGCGCCATTTAGGAAAGCGGCGGCGCTGTAATTTTGCATAGGCCGAAGTTCACTGTTTGGTACATTGGCCCAGAACTTGTCACGTGGATCGTATAGCCGAATCCTCGAAGTTGTACCGTCGCCAAACCTGATTCGAGTGACGGCCAACAGGACGGCATGTGGCTGGCGCGGCCGAATCTGGGCGTTTACATCACGCATGACCCTCTCGGCCTCGGCGACGATCGCCTCACACTCTGCGTCGTCCTTCACCAGACCGTGGTTCTTCACCCGGTCGACGAAGTAGTCCGTGGCCATTAGGGCCAGGCGGATCTTGGGCAGTAGCGCGGATATGTGACCTTCGCGCTCCTCGGGCGCGTGGGCGATCCAGCGGAGCGCGGCCTCGAACGCGGCGCTCTCCCGCCCCACGTTCAGATCGTCCCGTCCGAGGATGTCCGTCAACCGCTCGAGAGAGAGTCCCAGGAACTCTTCGGAGTACGCGGCGATCTGCTCAAAGCGCAGCAGGATAAAGAGAAAGGCCTCGTTCCTCAGGTCCGGACAGTGGTATAGGTCTGCCAAGGTAAAGATGCCGACGCAGTTCCCCGGGTGGAGCCGCGCCTCCAGGAACTCGCAGCAGGAGCGTTTCACCCCGGCGAAGCCGAGGTAATCCGCCGCTATCAACAGCTCCTCCGCATTGTTCTCGGTCACCGGGACGGAGCCTGCGTCGGCGGAGTCTAGGAGGAGACGCATCGCGTTCGTCGACACGGGGCCGTCCATCTCGTAGACGTCGTCCTGCGACGTCCAACCGTGGGCGAAGACAGCGCGGAAGTATGGGCTGCAGCCGCAGAGGACGGCCTTGCGGACGTCGAATTCCGTGCCGTCCACTCTGATCCGCCAATAGCCCGAAGGCGGCATTGCGACTACCGGGGTTCCAATGACAAAAATAAAAAACAATATTCGATATGATCAGAGTATGCGTTTTTTTTTCTCCTTTGATGGGAAAATCTGACTTCTGGAGGTCCTCACACCAGAAGGGAAAAGACAGAAAGTGATACTTCGGGCAGGGGGGTGTTAGTTTTACAAGACTATCTGGAGCAGAAAACTGGGCTTAAAACCTGTACCATTCTAGAGGAGAGGAGGAGAGGATTTTGTGCGACGGGCGTTTTGTCAGAGAAGAGTTTTTTGTCGGAGGAGAGGATTTTGTAAGAGGGGCGTTTTTCAGAGGCTGTCCTCTAACAAAGATATCTCCTGACAGAAACACCATCCTCTGACAACTCTGTCTCGCTCTGACAGGATGCTCCCTGTGGTGGCTATAAAATACCAGTGTCTTGGAGTCTTGTCTTGTACATGTCTTGGAGAAGCGTAATCTGTAAGTGTTTTATTGATAGGATTCCAGCTCGAAAATGCTACCTACTTTTTCTTTTAGAAGTACATTTTCTTTACCAATTGTTTCCTACGAATGCCAGAAGTATTATGTTCATTGTAATTGTAATGTGTCTGCGTTTGTGCACAGATATTCGCAAAAACTGAAGGCCTGAAAGATGCCGCCACTTCGATTGTGCCCCATTTGCTACTACAAGCTGGTCAACCTGCCTGAACACCTCATGAAAGTCCACCATATATTTGATAAGGAAGAGCGCAAACTCTATCTTGCCCTTGACCACGGGAGGTAAGTAAAAAAAATGTTTTTACCGCACTAGGCAGAGCTTCTTTAATTCCTGTATTATGCTGAACATATATTGAAAACTGATTTGTGTTGAGGTACGCTGGACCACTGCCCTGCCACCAAGGAAAGTGTGCCGGGGAGTATAAGAAAAGGCTGGACATACACCTCGCTGTTGAGCACATCGATTTTGGGGTATGATTGTACACCTTTCTTAACATCACCTTTAGATTTCTCTAGTTACCACCGGTCATTTTGGAACTTAACCATAACGATTCCAGCTTCAAACCCTTTATGTTCTACGTTTAAAGGAGGAAGAGAGGAAAGAGGTACTGGCTAAAGAGAAAAATGGAGAAATCCGGCAGCGCCTGAAAGAATTGCAAGAAAAGAAGGGAGAGGATAAGTCAACGAGGCATGAGGTCAAGGAGCTAAAAAAGTTAGTGGTTGACTTAGAGTGTAAATTGGCGGACGCCGTCGCCAGTGGCAGCTGGGGCGCCAAGGACCCAAAAAATGCAAAGAAGAGACCGAGGCGAGATGAATCAGACTCTGACAGCCTTCAGGGAAGAGACCGGCGGCGCGACCAACCAGCGGTTCTGCCGCCCAGGGCTCTGGAGGGGCGACGGGCAAGGATGACAATCGGTTTGTCGCTCAGCACAAACCTTTATAATGACTGTATCACCTTTACATTTGCCTGACAATTATTGTGTTTGTTTACTGCTTATAGGGGACCTCACCGATCGCTGGCTGAGCAGTCGCCTACACTCCAATGCCTCAAAGAAAAAAAAAGAGAACTGCAAGCAGGGGGTCAAGCATGTAATGGAGTTCATCAGGGCCATGGGAAGTGGCGACAGCGGGCTGAATGTGTCCCTTACTTATATTGATGAGCCAGGGAAACTTCAAATGTAAGTTATATTTTTCTTCTTTTTTTGTCGCAGACACACACACACACACACCATGGTGTGATTGTTGTTGCTACCTGTGTCAATTACCAGAGCATTAGTTCTACTTATATATATATTGTTTTAGGTGGCTCAAAGACCTGCGATCACAGTTTGCAATACCTACTATCAAGACCCGAGTGTACCATGTGCGGACTTTCCTGATTTATGTGCATAGTCAGGCCTTCAACGGGGTATGAGTAGCAGTGTTGAGTGGATTACTTTTCAGCAATGTAATAATGTAACACTTTACAATTTCCAAAGCTACTTAGACACCCATACAGACATTGTTAATTGCATTTTATGTATTTTTTGTTTTGGATTATCTATTATCCTCAGGTGAGGTTGGGATCTCGCCGCTTTAGCTCCCTTTTGGAAGTCCTCAAGAAGGAGCAGGATGCTCTCGAGGCTGAGCTGCTGGGACATCGTCAGCGAAAAGCTTTGGAGAAGGCCAGTGAGTACAACATTTTGTATGAAATTTTCTTATCTTTCTTTCTTTTTTTTGTATGTGAATTATCTGACTTTGCAATTTAATACTTTACAGAGTTTCTCCTGAGCAGGGCCCAGTTGGAAGAATTCCGCAGAGTGGCAAAATGCAGAATCCCCAATTGCCTGGGTAAGTGTGAAATATCCTAGACCGTACGACTAGATCCACAGCCATTATACGAAATATTGGGTGAAATAACTGTCTCTTTAAATCGATGTATCAGAGAAACTGCTGAAAAGCCCAGGCAGCGTGGAAGCCCTCAAGCGCTTTGTCGGGTGGCTGGCGGGGTATGTATTCTCCCTAAGCGGCCATCGGAAAGGGGTGCTCACACATTTGACCCCCCTTCAGGTGGAAAACCCACAGCAGGACGAGGACGTGTACGTCATCAATGTACGTAATGGTAACCTTTACCAAGCATGAGATGTTTTGTACATATCGCTTTGTGTATTCCTGTATCTGTATTCGGCTTTGGCTGGAACACACTACTACATTTTCGTCTACGACTCCAGGTGGCAGAGCATAAGACGGCCGGCACCTTTGGCCAAGCAGGAATTGTCCTCACGCTTGAGGAGTACACCTGGTTCCGGAGGTTCGCCACCATCCGCCACACGCTCCCGGGCTACCAGTCCCAGGCTACCTTCTTCTTTAACTCGGCCGGGGGAGTTATGGCCAAACTGGGGGAGATGGTGGGGACGGTGTTCAACTCGATTAAAATAAGTGGTGTGACGATCAACGTCATCCGCGCCTCTATCGCAACGATGGTGAGTTTGGCAGATTGATAGATATAAATTCTGTCATATGGACTCGGCTTCCCCTCTCAGGGTATGATTTGACGGCATCTTCAACACTCACTCTTTTGTACCAGGCCGAGCGTGAGCTCAGCAAAGAGCAGCGGGATCGGGTGTGCGTCGCCATGTGTCATGGTGTAGGCACATCTTCCAAGTGGTATGTGGCCCCCCCATCGGTCGCAGAGTCCTATGCCACTCGCACGTGCCTCGAGTACGGAGCGCGCCGCCCTGCCACTGAGGTACCTGCAGCAAGCGGCAAGGCCTGTGCGTCGCCCCCTCAACCTTCAGGTGCTTGTCCAGAACAATTCGATTAATTTGTGATATTCTCTATTCGTGTATACATCATTGATGTTACGCACTGCCGGGTCCTTACATTGTGTAGTTTTCTCTGTATTTTAGAGGAGAAGGATTCTCATCTATCCCCAGGAACTGAGGGACATGGTACTCGAGGCCTTCAAGGAACACTGGGATTCAGAAGGAGGAGAGGCCAGAGAGAGAAAGCTGTGAGTCGGAGGAAGACTGAAGATTTGTTGTTGTAGTTTATTTGGTTTTTATGTTGGTTGTGTTTATAATAAACGTTGTGTGGTAATAGTTACATACAATAGAATAAATGTTGTAAATCTACCAGTCAAGTTGCATTCTTTGTTGTACTTTCATACATTAGGCTGAACAGATCAGAAAAGTTTTGCTGTGTGTTGCTATACCTTTGTCTGAGCCTATGGTAGTCCCTCTGCCGTACACACACACACACACACACACACACACAAGGCTGCATGCATTTGGAGTCTGTTTATTTCACAGCTCATGAACTCAGCCTGTGTAGGTCCTAATTAGGGCAAAAGAGCTTTATGTCAGCTCGGTGATCCCAGTGCTGAGGCTACAGTCTGTCAGCGCCCTATTGGCCAGAAAGGTCAAGAAGGGAACAATAACGAGGCAAGTTATGGACAACGCAACGACTATTTACTGCCCGCCTGCTGCGGAAGCCTGATCCTCAGACGGAGGGGTAAATAATGGTGAGCGTGATACGTGAGGAGCTGGTGCTGTCCGACGATGCATCTCCAGAGCTGTTCGAGATCCTCATCATGGCCGGGGCTCCTGCCTCCGGCCTGCAGCTGCAGACGCTCAACGTCAGCATCGAGCAGTCAGAGCTTGACCTCCTGCGGAACATGTGGGAGAAGGACTCTGGCACAGTGCCCAAGGCCGATCTCGATAACCTCCACTGGATGCAGTGCAAGGCCATGAACGAGGTGAACCTGAACATTCCCCAAGTTATCGCTGAGGACCCGCGGAAGCTGAACCGCTACTACATTTTCCTGTTGTTCCGCTACTGCATGTCACGCAAGACGACCCGCGGGCGGTCCATCACCACCAAGCTGTGCAGCAGCAGGCCCGATGTGGTGCGTGGCACCATGAAAGATATACCCCAGAGCTGGCTGCAGACTTCGTCCAGCTCTCCAAATCCCTCAGCTCCACCTGTGATAGTTCAGCCTCATCCAGTCTCGGAGCACCGGCAATATAACGAGGAAAACGGAGGAGGCCGCTTTCAGACCCAGAACCACTTCTATCCGCACCAGCAGACTCAGCAGACCGAGCGCACTGGGCCGGATGAGAACGCGTGCAATGTGACCCAGCGTGCCACTGAACGACCGGCAAGTGTACCGTGGCATCTGTATGGCCAGAGACCTAGGCAGCAGATGTACCCGGAGCTGTCTCAAAACAACGGGATAGATTCTGACCAAGACTGATGCGAAAAAGGTTGGTTGGGTAGCACAGGCTAACACTGCCGGGGTCGAGGATTCACAAGTACACAACGGACATCACGCTCGTGCCACAGCAGGAATGAAAACAGTGAGCCAGGACCAGAGTGTGCAACTGACCAATGGCACAAATAAAAACTATGTTCTACAAGAATTATCAGAGTATGTGTTTTTTTATTTTATTCTTCACACGTTTCACAGGTCATGACAGAGAGAAGCGTTACACCAGGTTGTACATGTATAGCAATATATATAAACAGAGATATATTTTTTTGCGAGAGGTTTGGATTCTTGTCATAGAGATGAGCACTTGTCACAGGATCTCATTTTTGTCAGAGAAATGAGTGCTTGTTACAGCACCATATACAAGAACAACAGTTCTGTGCCCCTCTGACGAAGAAGCAGAGTGAGACATGCCCGGACGCATCCGGGCCCCTGTGACTAAGAGGGAGCAGCTATATAAGGTGTTTTTGAAGGTCCTGCCTAACTACAGCCCTTTTGCCTGGTGGGGCAGATCGAAGATTCCTTCCGGCTAACGTTGAACATGCAGAGCTTTACATCAGTAGAGCCTCTGGTCTTTGACCTGCATGTTCGCGGACACGACACCTACATGAGACTGAGCCGTATCAACAAAGCCCTTGATGCCATGGCCGCACAGGGGGCAGAAGGAGGAGGAAACGGAGCAGGAGAAGCCCTTGATGCCATTGCCGCACAGGGGGCAGAAGGAGGAGGAGACGGAGCAGGAGAAGATGGAAGGAAATGTTCAACCCCCAGTCCTGACACATATCTATTACACGTCCGCGGACAGGACAGATTTCAGGCACTGACACATATCAACAAAGGCTTTGACCTGCTGGACGCACAAGAGGCAGAAGGAGGAGGAGACGGAGCAGCGGAAGATGGAGGGAAATTGTCAACCCCCAGTTCTGAAACAGACACATATTTATTGCGCATTTCTGGACTGAACAGATTTGAGTTCCTCAGCCGCCTCAGCGAAGGCTTCGAGATCCAGAACAGACAGCGGGCCGATGGAGGGGGAGATGACTCCCGGGAAGAAACACAAGGAGGAGAGTGAGCAAGTACCTCCACTTCATCGCCGTACGCTGTTCGAGATGGAGTTAACCCTAACTAAGTAAAATCAAATAAATCAATAATGATAAAGGAAAATAAATAATAATACATAAATCCATTTCTGTTCTTTATTTGAGTGTGTCCTTGTATTCAGTTATATGGTGTTAGGTCACATTTATACAATCATCACACAGCCGTCACATTCTGTACTACATGTATGTGTTCACTAATGCTTCCGGTAGACCTCGGTCTCCTCTGGCAATTCTGTGCTGCATTAGCAATATGGGTTTGGTGTGTCTCTGACAAAATGCACACAGATTTGACAGTGGAAGCCATTTCTGTCAGAGGATAGCATTTTTCTTCGGAGCCGCACAGATTTGTTAGAGGATGACATATATCTGTCAGAGGACGGACTTTTTATAATTTCCTGTAGATTGCTGATAGACGTAGACTCTTGTCTGTTTTTCATTTCAATGTCGTGTAAAGTGATCAATAAAAGAAAACGCTCAGAAACCGGGGACAAGGTGTTGTGTGATGTTTATTGACATTAGGATACAGTACAGAAAATGAAAGACAAAGGCCAACACTAATCCAAAAAAGAAAAAAAAACAGTTGACAGCTAGACACCTGACGGTACACAAGCATCACACACACATACACACAGAGAGAGACAGGCCACGTTGCACCTCTCGGTATTCTGGGATAGCGCGCACAGGCGATCCGGGGGCTGTACATGGACTGCATGCCGCCCGTTTCCCGCTTCGCCGTGGTCCTAGTGCTGCCGTTGGAATACGGATGACTCGGGGCGGTAGGTCGAGGACGAGTTGGTGGCACAATAGCCGGCGTAGTTGGAGTTAGTGTACGGCTGATGAGTTGGGTTTTGCGCGCAGTAGGTCCCAGCGGCTAACTCGGTATCATCGTCCAGGTCGTTCTTGAGCCCCAGTACGCTTCTGACGATCACAAGTGAGCCCCAGACGTGGG
This sequence comes from Poromitra crassiceps, assembly GCF_964638095.1. Classification (NCBI taxonomy): domain Eukaryota; kingdom Metazoa; phylum Chordata; class Actinopteri; order Beryciformes; family Melamphaidae; genus Poromitra; species Poromitra crassiceps. The sequence continues at coordinate 136,572 of NW_028152082.1, forward strand.
CAAACACAACCACAATGTTGATGATGGCAATGGAGTACTCCATGCTGTGCCACCTGGTGAGAGAGTTGACCAGGGGCCGGTACAGTAGCTCCATGCAGCCTGCCACCACGGCCATGATGAGCTCCACGTTGCCTATCCCCAGGCAGACCAAGACGATCAGGGTGCTCTTGCCGTCGGTCACGCTTTTGCTGAGCCCGTACTTGGTGGCCAACTTCCACTTGCTTAGGCCGGCGAAGTAGCTGGAGACGATGGAGATGACGAGTGAGGCGCAGCCCAGCACAACCGTGGCTATGCCGCTTCTGAGGTAGACCTGTCCGTAGGCAGGCTCCTCGACCTCGCCGTCTTGCGGATCGTTAGTGCAACGCGTGTGCTGGAACCCAGGCGCGTTGCCGTTGGTGCTGTCGAGCAGGTACAGCACGTTGTTGGGCAGGACCAAGAAGCACACGACGAGCGTTCTGATGACTTCGAGAGTGACGGCCAAGTTGCCCTTGAATCTGCTCACGCTCTGCAGCGCCGACACAATGCGGTCTTTGAGGGCCGGCCGGCCGACAGGGATCACAGCGCTGTCTCCCCTACGGTACGACTGCATGTTCGTCACGCTCGGGACAGGAGAACCACTAATAATGCGGAGTGGTGCAGACAGACAGAGAGCCGGGTTCCCGGACATTTAATACGATGATCCCCGAAGAGCCTGCGATCACGTTCGCAACCCTTCAGAACAAGGGCTTGTACGCCCGCTCCATGGCGGACAGCCGCTGGTACGCAGTGCCGGGCATTACGCGTAAACTCGAGGCTGTATACTCGTACAGGAGGGCCAGGCGCGTCAACATGACCAGCACGTACATCTTCAAGTTGGTGCTCGAACACTTCAGCTCAACTCCCGACAGCCAGCTCGAGTGGCTGCCCAAATACATGACACGCACGTTCAACATCCAGGAGAGAATAGCACAACTGTTCCGCAGTGACCTCCTGCTCCGCTGGCGGGCCAACACGCTGACGCCGGTCACCACCCAGAAGGTATGGAACAGGCTAGACCTGTCGGTGGCGGTGGGTAACGCCATCGATCAGGACTGCAAGGACGTCTTCAACAACAAGAAGACCATGAGCGAGGTCGGCCTGGTCACCAGGCGGGTCATTAGGCACTTGGCCGCGCTCAATGTTAAGCCACTTCAAGGCGGCGTGAAGGTGGCCAACATCCCCAGGCCCGACAAACCCAAGGCCAACTCCCCGCCCGGTGTGCCGGCCACCTACCACAACAACTGCTGGAAGGGGTGCACGGGCATCCGGGAACACTGGGGCCTCAGCACCGAGGTAGACATGGTTGGCTACGACACAGTCACGCGCAAGACGGTGCTGTTTGAGCTCAAGACCAGGAACAACGACGAGCTCGACGACAAGACTCTGGCCCGCTTCAACTGTCAGCTGTGGCTCACGTGGATGATGTACTCGCTCACTTACCCAAGCGCCGCCGAGCAGACGCTCGCCTACCTGATCATCGTCAGCCCCGGCTCCGGCCATGTGACCGTGCTCAACTGCTACCGGCCCACCATCACCCGGGCCCTGCGCAAAGAGTTCCCCTGGATCGGCTGCTTCTGCCCTCAGGTGTTCGGCTGCATGACACCCAACTGTGTCAACTTCAGGGTTACGCGCAGCAGACGCCAGACGAGGGACACCGACACAAAAGACCTGAGCTACAGGAACTACATGTTCAATAACGCACTGTACCAACGCCATTCATCGGCTGCGCTCTACAGGCGAAGACGCCGGCCGGCTACAACCGCCAGCTGCGGCTCACCAGGATAAGGTTCTCGCTGACCTACCTGAGCAAAGTAGAGCGCACGGTCGCCTACCTGATCATAGTCAGGCCCGGCTCCGGCCAGTCAGCGCCGCAGCACCGAGCGAGACCACCGGCTGTTCAGCGAAGACTGAAAGGCTGTAGCGTAGACCTGGGGTGGGCGCTTATGTGCTTTGTGTACTGTACATGTATTGTAGTGTGACAGATCTTGGGCAATAAAGCACAGTAAACTATGTTCAGTGTCTTGCCATGTTTGCTTTGTTTATTTCCAAGTTACAGAATAGAACACACACACATGCTCTCCCAGCGGTTGGTGCTGTTATACATTTTCATCGTCTGACTCCAGATCGAAGCCCATCTCGACATCACCCAGGACTTTGAACCCGCACCTGGGCCTCAGCCGTGCAGAAAGAGCAGGAGGTTGATGTGCAGCAGCTCGACCAGAGCCAGCAGCTGCCCGTATGCGCAACCTAGCGTATGGAGGTCCTCCCTGACATTCAGGGTGAAGCGCCTCTCCAAGCTCCCCACGCTGCGGCCCAGGTCGTCCCCGCTGGCTCTCTGGTACCTTTGGCCGGCCACCGACTGGAGCCTGACATACTCCTCGACGCTCCTCTGGTAATCGGCCTCGCAGCAGCGCGTGAGCTGTATCTCGCCCTGGGCCGACCGCGCGCTCAAGATAGGGTTTAGTGTCCCGAATACGGTGCCGACGCCGAAGCTCAGCCCCGGCCTGCCGCCCGGGTGCGCCGTGACATTGCTAAATTTGCATCTGATTGGTTCTGCGCCGCCGTAGGTCGGCTGCACGGACCTTTCCAGCGAGCACAGCCCGTATACGTTCATAAAGGCGTAGGACTCTGCCCGGGAGGTGATCGTCGACACCTTGCCTCGCACCAGCTGCTGCAGATCGACCAGCTTAGCCCTGAGCTTTCCGTACAGTTGCTCGTACTCGCCGGCCAGGGGCCCTGGCCCGGCGCTCTGCTGGGACCTCATCTCGTCGTGCTCTCCATCGGTCCTGGGTCTCTTGGTCGACCGTTCGACGCTGCCTCCTCCATCACGCTCCCCGTCAGGTAGCCCGCCGTAACAGGCAAGGATGGCTGAGGCCACGAAGAACCGGGCGGGCACCCCGCTTCCGACCTGGCCGGGGCCGCACGTCTGCATAAGGGACTACGCCACCTTCCTAGGCTACCTGGTTGACGAGATAGTGGCCAGTGCTGCCGCTGGAGGGGCCCAGCTTGAGGGTGCTGTACTCCCCTCCAGGCACTTAATAGACTGCCTTGCCGACTACAGGCTCCTGGTCTTGGGCCGAACTGTCTGGTCGCCGCAACGTCTGGCCTATGTCGACTTCGACGAGCGGCTACACGGGGGCTTTGCGTACCTGTGGTCCTCGAGCGTCGCGCCCTTGGACTTCCTGGACAAGATGGTGCCCGTGTACTGTCGCCTCTGCTTCCTGACGGCGAAGCACGACGAGGCCCGGCAGAACGCAGTGGCCCTGGCCGCAGAACTACGCGCCACACGGCTCCACAAGGCCACGTTATTCAAGATCAGAGTCCTGGAGTACCTGGCCGCTAACCTCTCGGCTGACGTGCCTGCCGATTGGGGGCGTGTCTCGCGCTCGCCCGACGTCTCCCCGGCTTGTAAGGTCGCAGCCGAATTGCTGTGGACCCATTTGGCGCTGACATATGCGGGCCATCGAGCGCTGCTGTTGTTCAACCTGGAGGAGTTCTTCTCCCGCTCTGAGCCCGCACTGGCACTGTGCCCCCAGGAGCTCAAGACCGCACTGTTCGTCCATGGCCTCGAACACAAGCCACGAGCGCACCACAAGGTCCGCAAGCAGCGGCCTTCGCGGGGTCGTCGGTGTCCGATCTCTGCCTTCGGACGCAGAGACCCGCGCGCCACAGCCAATAGGCTGTACGAGTCACGGACGTCTCGGCTGTGCTGGCTGGCTGGCCTCTGGTGCCTGGACTCCGACGTGCACCGACTGCCTCTCTTTTGGCTCTACTGCCCCAAGCCCTACTGGGGCTGGGGCGGCGCCAGCTCGTCGGCTAGAGAACTCGAAAAGCCCTAGCGAGCTGCTGAGGGACACAGGCAGCTGCGTGGTGCGCCTGGCCGGCGACGTGCTGCTCCACGTGATGCACGTCAACACTGTGGGCAACCAGCAGTTCCATTCGCGCGTCTTCTCCCAGGCGCTGCGCAAGTACGCAGAGGTGCAGTCCAACACCACAAAGACGCAGCACTTAACTAGGCTCCGCTTCGTCTCGGACAAGAAGAGGCTATGCTCGCAGCACGGCTACAGGAACACCTGCATCGAGTTCACGTCCGACGTGAGCCGCAGTGCCAACTACACGTCCAACGCCAAGCACTCCTGGCAGCCTTACTTCAGGAGCATGTTCGAGACCGTGTCGCTGGCCCAGGGCCGGGCCGTCACCTCGGCCAAAGCGTTCACGGTCAGCAATGAGAATCTCACGTGCTACCTGTATGGCGTGGCCAACCCCGCTACGGTGGTGGTGAAAATGAAGACAAACAACCCCAAGTTCCACACGCCCTTCTTCTTCTCATCGGTCAATGTGTGCGAGAGCGGGAGCCACCAGCTCTTCCCGTCCATGGCCATCAACTCCCAGAATGTCAAGAATGTCGAGGTCGAGCTGCCCAACGCCCTCGACAAGGTGGCCCATCTGGTCGAGCTCAACGTGCACTTCAACAGGCTCTGCTGCCAACTGGCTCAGGACCGTCACGGCATGCTCACTTCACAGGAGAAGCTCTGTCTACTCTACCTGACCGAGACGTGGTTCGCCGGGATCCGGGACCGCAGCTCGCCCAAGTACTGGGCACAGTACAGCCGCGACGTAGGCGATGCGTTCGACACCAGGTACAAGAGTGAATGCTCGTGGTTCCAGGACAAGGTCCTGATGAACTACCACATCAAGAACCCCGAGTTCGTGCACCTGGCCAGTTGGCTGCTCGACAACCCCAGCGAGCTGCACCACCAGCTCATACTCGACCACGAGGCATACTTGCGGGCGGAGAGCAAGCTCCAGGCCAGGGCCGAGCTTATCATCAACGTTTGGCATCATGTCGAGCAGCACGGCGTCCACCTCCCCGACAGCTTCCCCTCCGTGTCTTCTATACGTTTCCAAGATCTCGGATATAGCGAACAGGCACTACGGGAATATGTTGGCTGCGGCGGGTCTCTCGTCGACTAGTGTCAAGGCTCGGGCCGCCAGGCACGCTCACCGTATAGGCCTCAGGGACCTGGTGACGACGAGCGAGAAGATGCTGCTAGAGGTGGAGGAATGCGTCCAGGCGCTCGAGAGCATGAATCTGACTGAGGGCTCACGCGGCGCAGCGGAGGCATCTGCCTCGGAGCTGGACGGCGAGTGGACGTTCCTCTACCTGGAGACGGGCCGTCTGTTTGGCTACATGCATCTGGAGGCGACGGGAGACGACGGGGCCACAGCGACCTTCGGTCTCCCGAGGATCGTCCTGCCAGAGGCCAGGTCGATCCTCCGCAAGGCCGACTCCGATCGAAGGCCCGAGGGGCTCCTCAGCGAAGCAAAATGCCCGGCGTGCGGCAAGTCGTTCCGTCTCCAGGACTTTTGGTTTCACGCGCTCAACGAGATCGTCTGCCGCGGTGTCCGTGTGCCGGCTCGCAGGACGGCCGGATCGGACGGCTCCCACAAATGGGTCGTGCCGAGCTCTTCGGGCTGGACCGATCCTATTTACAAAGGCCGGTGCCTCGATCGCACCCAGGAGCTCGCCGGCTCTTTGCGCTCGCTCCACGTCGACGACCACATAGAGACGCACCAGCGCTTCTGCGACCATCTCGACGAACTGTGCCTAACGCTGAGAAGGATCATTGACAACTAGCTATGGCTCAGCGGCACACGCAACAGCAGCAACGACCTCAGCCGCCTCAGGAGAGGACAACCCAGCAGCGGCTGGGCAACAGCCCCGTCTCGTTCCAGCACCTAGTAGGTGTGGTGGTGAACGACGAGAATGCAGAGTTTGTGAGATACACCGCCTCGCCGGATCACAAGAAGTTCTTTGCCAACAATATGGACCCGATCGAGCGGATCAACAACTTTCTGATCACCCTGGCTGGGGAGCACCTCTCGTTCGAGCTAGCGCTACACCTCCTGGCGCCCTTTCAGACACTCTCGGTGTGGCTCAGGGTGTCGCTCTACCAAGTGAGCGAGCTCAGCCTGGAGCCCCTCTGGAGCCTGCCGGGCCGTGCGACTTTGGAGCCAAAAGGATTCCTGGCTCTGATGTTCGACAACGTCTCCATGTCCGACGTGACAATCGACGGCAATCGACTGCTGAGCCGCTGCCACCCCGACGTCGACCCGATGAGCCGCTACGCAGCCCTGGCCGTTGACGCGTTGAGCCTGGGGCGACCTCCGGAAGCTGAGCCTGAGACCGAGAAACTTGAGCTGGCTTCCCCTAAAGTGAAAAAAAGACACAGAGCACACAGGGCACGTGGGTTTGCCAACAACAGCTTTACTCGAGCTTCAGGACAGACCAACAACACTAGGCTCAGGTCAAAGAGCCTGCAAGGCAGCAAGAGTCTACAGAGTCTTCGTAGGAAACCCTCCTCCTCGGCTCCCGGCCGGCAGCTCAGCCGTCGGCTACCCTTGGCCATCTCAGCGACCGCACCGGCGCCTGTCATCGATACTCAGCAGAGTTCTGCGCGGTGTATCCCAGCCCTCGGAAGCCGGCTGTCTCGCGCGAGGGCGCGCCCCGCGACTCCTCCGGGTCTTGCTGGTGGTCCCGACCGAGAACCTTGTACCGTCGCCGGTGGCGACCCCCCAGCCCATCCCGAGGCCCCTGCCGTTGCCAGCGACGTGGCCGGTATGCACAGGGCTCCCCATATCCCCGACGTTGCAGCGCTCGATCCCTGTCTATCTCCTCCTGCCGCAGCCGGCCTGTGCCAGCCCGCCCATCCTCGGGGATTGACATGTGCGCTAATGTGACGACAGGGTGCTCATCGTCATCGTCGCCGCTGTCGTATGGGTTCCTGTGCTTTACGTCAGACAGGCTGAGCCCCAGCTTGTTGGCTAGCAGCAAGCCGTAAGCCGAGGGGCTCAGGCTGTCACGGGCCAGCATGATCTCGTTGACGGGCAGAGAGCCGTCGGGTCTCCTGCCCGCCAGGCTGTCGGCGAAGCTGCGTCCCGAGGTGTTGAGCAGCTCGACAAGGACATTGTGGAACACGTGGCTGGGCGATCCCGAGTCCAGCTCACGGGCCTGGTTCCTGCTGGTGTACTGGATGGCGTTGTGCCTTCGGTTGAACTGGCTGAAGCCCGACAGCGTGCTCCGCCAGAAGTTGGTCCACACGCTGAGGATCTCCTCGAGCTGGGCGATGTTCACCGCCGACGGGTAGTGGCACAGCAGTCTGACGTCGGGGCCCAGGTCCGTGACGGGCTCCTGGACAGACTCGACGGCATCCGCGGCTGTCATCCGCTTCACGGCCGCCTCGGCAGCCGCTATCAGCCTGCCGTCCTTGAAGGTGTCACAATGAGCCTTGAGCCCATGCAGCGCCCCGTCAGGGTCGTGGGACACGACCCTCAGGAACTCCTTGAGCACGACCGAGTCTTTGCTGTCCTCGACCATGGAGCTAAGCATGGTGCTCAGGTTGTGCGACAGGGAAGCCGACCTGTGCGCCGAGGGGTCGGCCCCGGGCCTGAAGAGCACATCGCGCAGCGTCTCTGACGTCAGGCCGAATGGGTCGGACCTGTTGTCGTTGAGCAGGAGGTTTGTTACTGCGTCGACGGGCGCCCTGGCCGAGTGGCCGCCGGTGCCGTCGCGCCTCGCCGACAGCACAACGTCGGCGAGCCGGCCGACGGCCGAAGACTGCAACGCCGGCACCGAAGACGTGTAGATGCGCCTGCTGGAAGACGTGCGCAAGCCCCGGGCGGTGTCTTCGAAGAGCGTCGACCAGCCCTTGACCGTGGCGTACGCCCCCCTGGCCAGGGTGAACAGCGGCCCACCGGACGCGTCGCCCCGCCACACCGACGCGTGCACGTACACGGCCCCGTCGACTGAAGCCGTGACCTGTTCAGTCACCGGGTCGTAGAAAGCCAGACATCCCGAAGGCCTGCACTCAGGCACCACGGGGCACCGGCCGTGCTCCAGCGTCTTTACCACCTCCCACAGGGACACGACGGAGATCTTGATGGCGGTGTCGGTCGTGAAGTTGTTGCGCTCCCAGTCCTCCCGAATCCAATCGCCGATGAGCTTACACACCACAGCCGTGAGATCGCTGGGCAAGCTGCGCGCCATCAGCTTCTTCAGCTGATCCGTCAGCATGCCGACGGGCACGTCGAGCAGCAGCCCGAGCACAGTCCTGTGAGCCTCTTGCTCCTGAGCGGCCTCGGCCGCCGCGTCCCTCGGGCTCACCCCCGCCGAGGCCATGCCTCCCATGCCTGAGCCCAAGCCTCTCCCGGAGCACCGGATGACATTGACGAGGGCCGTCCTGCCGTACAGGCCCATGCGCAGGTTTCGGACCTGCCTCCAGGGCACGAAGGAGCAGGGCACAAAGCCCTGGAGGACGATCCAGCGCACCAGGTTCCTCAGAGTATCCCTGATGTGGTCGCACACCTGGTTGGACGAGTAGTGCGTGACCAGGAAGCGCACCAGGGCCGACGCGCTCTCGCAGTTGCTGCCCAGCACATTGTACAGAAGCAGTTCCAGTGACAGGTGTGGGCTGAACGAGTTGACGATCTCGTCGATGACAATGTTGAGTTGCGGATCGTCGCCCACCCGGGCCTGCTCTTCGGCGTTCCTGTGCGGCGCCCTGTGCACCGCGATCAGCTGCGGCTGCTGTGCTCCACGCCGCCCTCCCGACCTGCCCCAGCTTCCCCGAAAGGGCTCTTGCTGCCGGTTGGCTAGGGCTATCGCCGCCAGTTTAGCCTCTTCCTTGTCCATAAGCTCACTCTCTCGTTACACCTGTGTCTGTCAGTTATTTTTTTCTTAATATTTTGCCTATGTATGGTGTTGCTGAGCGTCGAATAAAGAGCCTTTCGAAAGTGCTGTCTCAGTGTGTTGTGTCTGATTGTATTGTGTTCGATAGTCTCGTGCAGGGCTAGCCCGAGGTGGGTTAATTAACATTACTAACAGCTATCAGCGGGGCCGGTATGACGATCCATGACGTCCTAGCCCGCGAGCATGCCGTGTTTCTTGGTCAGACTCTTATGCTGCCTGTGCAGCTCCAGCAGCTACCTCCAGGGAGGCCTGGACGAAGAAGACGATGAGGATGAGGACGAAAGCTATCGAGAACTCCTGGGACGCGCCGACAAGGCTCGTAAAGACAGGGAGACTGAGAAGTTGCACGGAGCCGTGGCGAAGACCATAACCTCGCTCGATTTTTCCAGGCGGGCCCGCGAGTCTCCGTTTGATCAAACCTTACTAACAAAGGCAGAGCGAGCCGAGAAGAGAATGACCGCATCTTTGACTGCCATCGAGGATAGAGTCTGCGGTCTGTTGCCCGTAAAGCGTGTCAAGAAGCGCCCCGCTACCCCCCCCAGACTCTCAAACGTCGCCCTTAGGATCGTCTGACCCAGGGAGCGACGCCCGAGCCTTGAGCACAACCTCTCCCCTCCCTCCGCCGAGATGAGCACTACAGTACAGGCTAACTCATTCGGCTTTAGGCCCGCCGTCGCCATCAGAGAGGCGCCGGCGGTCCCGACAATCCTCGAGTCAGCAGCGTTCGCAGAGGCTATGATCGAGCACATGTTCGGGCCCGGGGCGGGGAACTCGTCCATCAACACGGATCACGTTGCCAAGGTTGGCGCGTCGGCCATGGGAGCGTCGTTGTTCAAGCACCAGGAGGAGATGTTAGTCCAGCTCGCCGGCCTGGTCTTCAAGACGGTGGTGCCGCAGGCCCACGTGCCCCAGGCGACCGTGTTCGTCAGAAAGTTCCTCGTGACGGACCAGCGCGAAGCCCAGGAGGGTGCCTACGACTCGACCGGAAATGGCGCTCAGACCAGGGAGTACAAGCAGGTGTTTACCATGATCACCCGTTTCGTGACGCTCACGTTCGGCAGCAAGCTGATGATGATCAACCGCAAAGAGGCCATGGAAAAAATCCAGCTCCAGTTCACCACGGCCAAAACGTCGTGGGAGCTCATGATGATGATGGCCGTGCTGCGATGCTGCTCGGCGCAGCCAACGCTAGTCGAGATGCTGCTGCGCCGCAACAAGCTGCAAAGTCGCACCGACCGGCTGTACTGGGTCCTCGTGCTCACCGAGCTCATGTGCGGCATCGTCAACATCTGCCCCAGCGCCGCCAATGGCGTTTTCGAGAACGTCCGCCGGATCCTCAACAGTGACAGGGACGAGGTGCTGGTCATGGGCGACAGTATGTACCGGGCTATCCCCGCCTGCGAGACGCTGGAAAAGAACCTCACCCCCGAGTACATGTCGTACAACCTGACACAGGAGACGCTGACCGCGGACCGCAGCTGCGAGTATGTCCTGCAGTACGCTGCCCCCCCGACGTCGGGCAGCACCTCGCCAGATCACCTGGCCTTCATGGACACCTCGGCGCAGCAGCGGGAGTCCAGAGTCACCATGCCGGTCATGTCGATCGGCGGCGGCAGGTCGTCCAACGTGCCCATCATCCGCGTCGCCACGACGCAGTTGGAACAGGGCTCCGCCGAGGACACGTCCATGGAGAACAAAGCCTTCTCCAACGCCGAGGGGCACAAGTGGGAGTACTGCACAGTGGGCTGCCTGGCGCCGGCCGTGACCAGGATTAGGCCCAGCCAGATCCTCGGCGAGAACACGAGTACCGGCGAGATCAACTCCAGCCTGGTCGCGTGTCGATCGCCCAATGTCTCCTACGTCACGCAGTACGACGGCAAGATCGTAGAAGTCTCGCTTAGAGATATCCACGAACAGGCGAACCCGCCCGAGCTGTTTAGCGCCGAGCGCGTCCAGTCCCTGCAGCGGGCTATCATCACCACCTTCGGCGGCCAGCCCGGTGTACAGGTGGCCCAGCTGGCTCGCCTGGGCCACGAGGACACCTGGGTGACGAAGACAGCCAACGCCGCCTGCGTGCTGGAGTTCTGCCCGCGGTACATGGCGATGCCCGTGAACAATGCGGGCGCCCTCGCAGAGCCCACGCACTGGGCCGTGAGGCCACGCGTGGCCCTGTACAACTCGTCACTGATGAACAACGTCCATGGCGAGTTTGTACAGATCGGTAGCGAGCTTGTCAGCATGCTGGGCAAGTCGCCCGAGGCCCTTGGCATCGAGTCTTACCTGAAGTTCATTCGGGAGGGCCTGAACTACTCGGGCGGCGCCAAAGCGGTGATAGACATCAAGCGGAAAGCCTACGATGATCCCTACTTTGACGAGCAAACCTTAGAGAGGTTGTTGGTGGCCGGCGCCGGTCGCCAGCTGTCCGCCGTCTTCGCCGACCCCATCGCCGCAGTGGCCATGGCTCGCTTTTTGAACAGACCTGGGGCCACAGTCGCCGGCGCAATAGTGCTGCAGAAGTTCGACAACTTCCAGCGCTCAATCCTCAAGCTCTTCGAGCGCGTGGTCGGCGACCGCCGCAAGAACACCGTGGTGGCTTCGCTGCCTTTGTTCTGCCAACCGCCTGAGGGAGCCCTAGCCACCGCATACGACGGATACGGCTACCCGGCTTACTTCACCCTGGACGATGTCGACTACTGCAACTTCATGTACTGGGTCGTCCTGCCCGTCCTCGGCGCCAGGCCCTACACTTACACCGAAGACGGGTCCGCTTTGCAGGGCCCAACCCAGCACCCGCTGGTGTACCGCGACGCCGACGCCAACCTAGGCAATGAGCTCGGCACACAGCAGGGCCTGCAGCTCACGGTCGGCCGACTGGAGGGCTTCGATCACATCTTCGCCGAGGTGCAGCCCAAAGGCTGCGTGGACCGCTCTGGACACTTCGAGCCGACGGCCACCGAGCCGAAACAATTCAGCGACCTGGGCCTCAGCAGCACCTCGGTCATCGCCTACCCCTGGGCGTTGAGGGTAAAGATGTTGCGCGACCTGCCGCTGGACCTGCCCAAAGTGCTGCTGGCCGCGCACTACACCACCCTGCTGACCCGGCGCGTGATCTTGGAGCACTTCGACCGGCGCTACTACTCAGGTCTGTCCTACCTACTGTTCCGCGGCGTCCGCTTCACAGGCGTAGGCGCCACGCTCATCGAGCAGAAGTCGCTGCACTTCACCCTGGGAACCAAGATCATGTGCCAACCAACAGATTGCAACAACCACCGGGAGACCACCATCACGCAGTCGTGCGAGTCGCTGGTGATGCCGGAAAAGCTCGACTCGCCCGGCATCCACGTGCCCAACATGTACATGAAGGAGATAGTCGGCGGTGACGTGAGCCTCTCCAAGTCTGACCCATACGCAATGGTGGTGGCGGACGCCTACAACGGCTTCTGCCCCGAGTCTGACGGCTCTGCCGGTTACCGCAGGCCATACCTGTTCATCCGCGGTCGCTCCGAGGACCTGAACGAAGAGCTCCGGGTCGACCCCCTGGCCGGCACACATTCGTACAGCTGCATGCCTACGCTGTTATGGCCCTTCAGCTCCGTGTATCGTGTCTGCGAGCTGCACAGGCACAAGCGGCGAGCGGGCTCGGGCCCTCGGCCGACCATCAAGCTATTCTGCGAAGCGGAGCCGGTGGCCGAGCTCGATCGTCGCCTCGACGGATTCAACAGTGACCCCTTCAAGGACGCAGTGGATCGGGCCCAGGGCATGCGGTGCCCTAATCTTCTGCAGGCGTCCCTCGGTGTGGCCTTCTGCTCTACTTATGGCATCGGCGTCACCTCGGACAAGGCCCTCAAGCAGCGAGACATCGGCAGCGCAGGCCTCCTGAGTGAGCTAGCGCCGAGGATCAGCGGGACGGGATTCTTCACGTACACCGCTGCCGACGCCGCCAAGAACATCACAGGCATGGTGCTTTCGAGGCTCATCAACGTCAGCACACAAGAGCGCCACATCTGCCACTGAGATGCACGGCTGGCGCCGCCAAGGACCCGGCGAGAAGATCTCCCGGGGCCTGGCCGAGCTTGCGTTTCTCGCCATGTTCTGCGGCGCCAACTTTTTCGCCACCATATTTATCCACCGCCGTACACGCGAGTCCCTACTGCGCTACGAGAAGAAGAGCGAGGCCGAGCTCGACATCGCCATCTCCATGACCTGTAAGTCCATAGCGGCGCTCGAGAAGCAGTGCGAGGCATCCCGTCGTGCCAGGACTCGAGCCCTGATCGACTCCTTGCCCGATGCGGAGCTCACCAAGTACGACAGGGAGATCGATGCCGTCGTCTGCGAGATCGGCAATATGAAATATCTCCTCAGCTCGCTGCGCGGGCGCATCCAGCCCGACGCGCTGGCGGCTGCAGTGGAGATCATAGCCAGGCGCGGAGCCGCCAACCTAAACACCGCTGCTTACATCGACAAGCAGGCACTGACTCTGGCCGTCACGCGGGACGTCGACCTGATGAGGGTGCCCGTCAGCCCGAGCACCGTGGAGGACGCGCTCGAGCAGTACACGGATGGTGACAGTGGGCCTGGGCCGCGGACACACAGCATGGCTATCGTGTGAGCCTGCTAAGAGCCGATCCGGCAGACTCTGAGCCCTCTGACGAACTCTAAACCCCTCAGACGAAGCATAAAAAAGATTGCACAGATTTCAATAAAAGAAAAATAACTACGTTTATTGGGAATTAAATGTGCCTGCAATGTTGTTGTTGGTGTTGGTGTTGTTCTTTGACTGACCGGTGCTTTCACAACTCGAAGCTTACACACTTAAAAGTCAAAGCTTGGGACTCCTCTTGCAAAATGTAGTGCCGAGCCCTCATTGGACTGAATGGGTTGGTAAATATATCTATATATAGATATAGATATATATCATGTCTATATATCTGTTCATATTTAATCACATAAACGCATGTTGATATTCGTGCAGCTAAGTCAGATTGAGGTATTAAAGGTTTCTTGGTCGCTTGCACACTCTGGTCCTGGAGGATTTTGGCACAGGGTAGAATCTTTGTCAGCGGGAGGCGGGAGCACCGCTATATTAGGGCAGAGCAGAGAGGGTCTCAGTTCAGAAGGAGACGGAGGCATCATCTAGGCCTACTTTAGTTTAACGTTGGTCGCTTCAACAGTTTGGTCCTGGCTCACTGTTTTCATTGTTGCTGTGGCACAAGAGCAGTAGCGAGCCCATACCTCCGTGCCGTCTTCACCCACGGCTGGACGTCGCAGGACGACATCTACGTAGATGTCCGGCCCCGTGTCGGAGGACGCGATGCGTCCCCGCCTAGACTACGCCGACGCAGGCTCTGTCCCGGTCACTGAGGACAACGTGAAGGATCCGCATGACGTCCTGTTCGCCGTCATCGGAAACTTTACTCTGAAACAAAGAGATAGGATTCGGGTATACGATCCCCGTGCCGAGCTCTGGTTTGATTTACCAAACGGTGAACTCGGGCCTCGGGAATATTCCAGCGCCGCCGCTTTCCTAAATGGCTCGGTCTACTGTGTTGGCGGCCTCACGCGCGACGAGCATGGGGACTTCCACAGCCTTAGCAGAGTGCTGAGGTACGACCTCTGTACGCTTACTTGGCACGATGCGGCAGCCATGCATCATCCTCGCGATGGGCACAGCGTGGCAGTACTGAATGGCAGTATCTATGCCATGGGAGGCTACGGGTACGACAGACGCTTCACGCACGACAGTGTCGAACGCTATGATCCTCAGACCGACAAGTGGACTCTGCTCCAACCTATGAATGGGAAGAGGACGGGCGCCGACGCCACAGTACTGAACAACAAAGTGTACATCTGCGGTGGTGTAGTATATCGCCAGCATGGGCATGGTCGCCTACAGACAGACTACCTGTACACGGCCGAGTGCTACGACCCAGACACCGACCGGTGGACGGAGATCGCCAGCATGAGCAGCAAGCGTGCCCACTTGGGCGTCATCACCTACAGACAGAGCGTCTACGCCGTAGGCGGCAGTTCTATGGACCGACTGCGCAGCGCCGAGGCCTACGACCCGCTAACCGAGACGTGGAGCGCCGTGCCCGACATGCCGGGTCCACGCAGTCACTTCGGCATCGAGGTGGTGGACAACCAGTTGTTCGTATGCGGAGGATCCCCCGACAGCTCCAAAGTGGAGCGCTACAACGGGAGCACCAAAGAGTGGCACGAAGCCTGCGGGACGGGGATCCAAAGCCTTAAGATCAGCTGCTGTGTTTGTCCGGACCTTGCTCTCGTAATGGACCCTGGTCTAAAGCTTCTCTGTCATAACCTTGTCTAAAGCTTCTCTGTCATAACCTGAAATCTTGTGAAGAATGAAATAAAAACGCATACTCTGATAATTCTTGTAGAACATTGGTTTTATTTTTGTCATTGGTCAGTTGTGGACAGAACCCAGCTACATTAAGGAGATCAGAGACTGAAGTGATGTCTGTGCCATTGACACTTGAACACGCTTTATTCCTGTCGGTGTCAAAAACAGTAAGTGTTCTGTACACTCTATTCCTTTATTCCAAAAGCAGCAGACACCCGCATTCGCCTTGTGTCTATAATTTCTACACAAAATTCTTCGTAATCTTCCTGCAGACTGAAATGGAACATGAACGGTTCCCTTAGTTCAGTCTCCTCTTCATCCAGGCCATCAGACATCTGTCGCAGTTCCACCACTGCCCTCAAGCGATCTTCCTTGTCCATGGTGATGACTTGGGGAAGGGAAAGTTTTCCCTTGAATGTTTTTGTGCCACACCACCTTGCTGCCTCAATGGTGTCCCTAAGCAGAGCATCCTCCTAATCCAAAATAAAGAAAACCAGGTTGGAGAAGGCAGAAAACAGTGAAATAAGAAAAGCCCACAAGAGGCAACATACCCCGTTCCCCGTTCCCTGTTTACTATTTAATTGTTATTTCATATCCTGATCTTCTGTTTTACTCAACAAACGCAAGCAACAACAAACACAAGCAACACAATATTTCATTAATTAAACATCAGTTGATCTTTCCTGCAGATTACTCAGATGATGGCTATTCGATTGTCTAATGCTTATATGAATGTAGCCTCAACAGCCCGGCGAACGTCACGCATTTCCCATTTTACACTGTGCCATTTTCACGTCTAGGTCTAAAAGCCGGCTCCTACCTGAGTCTTCACGTGAAGTGACGACGCTATCCGATGCAAAACATCCTCTTCTTTTAATGACATCTAGTTGTTGCATCCAAATTGTTGCATAAAATCCACTTTTCTGTCTTTCAAAAACCGAAAAGCATTTATCTGGAGCACCTCGAGCAACCCGGAAGTCGTTGTTCCGGGTTGCTTCGGATCAGAGAAGAAGAAGAAGCGGTGCTCCAGATAAATGCTTTTCGGTTTTTGAAAGACAGAAAAGTGGATTTTATGCAACAATTTGGATGCAACAACTAGGTGTCATTAAAAGAAGAGGATGTTTTGCATCGGATAACGTCTTCACTTCACGTGAAGACTCATAGCACGTTGCAAAGTAAGTGCAAGCATGTTGCAAAGTAGCACGCCACACACCTTGCTTACCTCCATTTTGACAACTCCTCTCTTCTCTCTTCTTCTTCTTCTAATGTTTTATGGCGGTTGGCAAACAGCTTTTGAGAGAGGCACAGATTGTTATATCGGCTATATATAGCACTCCAAGAAAGGGGAATTCCGGAAAGGTGGCCTTCCGGTCAACGGGGGGCGCCAGAGAGAGATACATTGTACTATAAGGACGTAATTATTCCTTACGGCCACCGGGGGGCACCAGAGAGATAGAATCTTCTGGAATCTTCTAGAAGGACGTACTTATTATTTACGGCCACCGGGGGTGCCAGAGAGAGATACATTGTACTATAAGGACGTACTTATAACTTACGCCACCGGGGGCCGCCAGAGAGAGAGATATACATATGCAGGAGCAGGAGCACGGGGAGGGGCGGGGGGGGGGGGGGGGGGGCGTTTTAGAATCACTCCCCCCTGTGCCCCTTGTCCCCCGTCCCCTCCAGGTCCAGCTGGCCGTGTAGCGCAGGCAGGCCGGGCCCCGCCCACGTTTTTAGAGGTGGTTTCGCGCACCCTCTATGGCCTGCGTCCACCGGGGGGCGCCAGAGGGAGGGGAATTCCGGCTGTTATGTAAGGCTGTGTGTGGGTGGGGTGGGGGTGAGGTGGGGGGGCTCAGGGTGTGGATACGCATCCCGGCCACCGGGGGGCGCCAGAGAGATACATTGTACTATAAGGACTTAATTATTCCTTAAGGCCACCGGGGGGCACCAGAGAGATAGAATCTTCTGGAATCTTCTAGAAGGACGTACTTATTCTTTACAGCCACCGGGGGGCGCCAGAGAGAGATACATTGTACTATAAGGACGTACTTATTCCTTACGGCCACCGGGGGCCGTTGCGTCCACCGGGGGGCGGCAGAGGGAGGGGAATTCCGGATGTTATGTAAGGCTGTGTGTTGGTGGGGTGGGGGTGTGGGGGTGTGGTGTGTGGGGGGGGTGGATACGCATCCTGGCCACCGGGGGGCGCCAGAGGGCGAGGAATAGATTGCACTGTAAGGATATGTGTAGATGTGGATGTAGATGTAGATATGTACATATATATATAGGCATTCCGGCCACCGGGGGGTGCCAGAGGGCGACGGATAGATAGCACTATGAGGATCTAATGGTGTAGATTGTTATGTAGGCTGAGGCTATATATAGCCTTCCAAGAAAGGGGAATTCCGGAAAGGTGGCATGATGTGGGTGGGGTGGGGTGGGGGGGGGGATGTAAATACGCATTTCGGCCACCGGGGGGCGCCAGAGGGCGACGGATAGATAGCACTATGAGGATCTAATGGTGTAGATTGTTATATGATATATATAATAGTTATATATTATATATAATATCGCTACCGGGGGGCGCCAGAGAGAGACGGATGGATGGATAGATAGATAGTACTATAAGGATCTAATGGTGTACATGTAGATAGATCTATATATATATATAGAGAGAGAGAGAGATTTCGGCCAGCGAGGGCGGGGGGGGGGGGGGGGGTCACAGATTGTTATATCGGCTATATATAGCACTCCAAGAAAGGGGAATTCCGGAAAGGTGGCCTTCCGATCAACGGGGGGCGCCAGAGAGAGATACATTGTACTATAAGGACGTAATTATTCCTTACGGATTGAATGCTGTCTGAGGCTGGGCCGGAGGGGACTGGGGACCTGGGACCGTTGTGGCGGTCGGGAGGGCTGTGGTGATTGTGGGACTAGGACCAGAGTGTGCAACTGACCAATGACAAAAATAAAAACAATGTTCTACAAGAATCATCAGAGTATGCATTTCTTATTTTATTCTTCACAACATTTCACAGGTTATGACAGAGAAGCTTTAGACCAGGTTGTACATGAACAACCTTCGTCTAGTTCTAGGTTCCTCTAGTTCCGATAGAACTGCCGGCCACTGCGTAGACGCGCTGTGGTGTAGCGAGGAGCGGCGTACTCTGCCATGTCGGACAGTCCGTGTGCCACACAGCAGCTGATCTGAAAGCATCGAAACTTTGTCCCGCAGGCTTCGTGCCACTCGTTGGTGCTCCAGTCGTAGCGCTCAATCTTGCAGCGGTCGAAGTATCCTCCGCATATGAACAACTGGTCGTCCACCACCTCGATGCCGAAGCTGCTGCGTGGTTCCCGCATGTCGGGCACGGCGCTCCACGTGTCGGTTAGCGGGTCGTAGGCCTCGGCACTGCGCAGAGGTCCGCCCGAATTTTCGCCGCCCACTGCGTAGACGCGCTGTCTGTATGCGATGACGCCCAAGTCGGCACGCTTGACGCTCATGCGGGCGATCTTCGTCCACCGGTCGGTGTCTGGGTCGTAGCACTCGGCCGTGTCCAGGAACTCATCATCACTTACACCACCGCAGATGTACACTTTGTTGTTCAGTACAGTGGCGCTGGTGCGTGCCCTCTTCCCGTTCATAGGTTGGAGCAGAGTCCACGTGTCGGTCTGAGGATCATAGCGTTCGACACTGTCGTGCGTGAAGCGTCTTGTGAACCAGCGGCCTCCCATGGCATAGATACTGCCATTCAGTACTGCCACGCTGTGACTAAAGCGAGGATGATGCATGGCTGCCACATCGTGCCAAGTACGGGTACGGAGGTCAAACTTCAGCACTGTGGTGAGGCTGTCGAAGTCCTCATCGTCAAAGCCACCAACACAGTAGACGAAGCCATTTAGGAAAGCGGCTTCGCTGTGATGCCGGGGACGCTCAAATTCAGAGCTTGGTAGATCGACCCAGCACTCGTCACGTGGATCATAGACCCGAATCGCATTAGTTCCATTTCCGCAACGCCCGGAATGCCCGACGGCCAAGAGGACGGAGTGCGGCAGGCGCGGCCGAGTCGGAGCATTTACATCACGCATGACCCTCTCGGCCTCGGCGACGATCGCCTCACACTCGGCGTCGTCCTTCACCAAACCGTTGTTCTTCACCCGGTCGACGAAGTAGTCCGTGGCCATTTGGGCCAGGCGGATCTTGGGCAGCAGCGCGGATATGTGACCTTCGCGCTCCTGGGGTGCGTGGGCGACCCAGCGGAGCGCGGCCTCGAACGCGGCGCTCTCCCGCCTCACGTTCAGATCGTCCCGTCCGAGGATGTCCGTCAACCGCTCGAGAGAGAGTCCCAGGAACTCTTCGGAGTCTGCGGCGATCTGCTCAAAGCGCAGCAGGATGAAGAGAAAGGCCTTGTTCCTCAGGTCCGGACAGTGGTATAGGTCTGCCAAGGTAAAGATGCCGATGCAGTTCACCGGGTGGAGCCGCGCCTCCAGGAACTCGCAGCAGGAGCGTTTGACCCCGGCGAAGCCGAGGTAGTCCGCCGCTATCAACAGCTCCGCCGCATTGTTCTCGGTCACCGGGACGGAGCCTGCGTCGGCGGAGTCTAGGAGGAGACGCATCGCGTTCGCCGACACGGGGCCGTCCATCTCGTAGACGTCGTCCTGCGACGTCCAGCCGTGGGTGAAGACAGCGCGGAAGTATCGGCTGCAGCCGCAGAGGACGGCCATGCGGACATCGAATTCCGTGCCGTCCACTCTGATCCGCCAATAGCCCGAAGGCGGCATTGCGACCACCGGGGTTCCAATGACAAAAATAAAAAAAAACAATATTCTACAAGAATGATAAGAGTATGCGTTTTTATTTTATTCTACATTTCACGGGTTATAACAGAGAAGCTTTAGACCAGGTTGTACATGTACAAGGGGTCCATTGCTAGAGCAAGCTCCTGCTCGATACTCTGAGGACCAGACACTCTTGACTAGCACAGAAACCTCTGACTTTGGACACAATCTCCTCTGATGGGAAACTCTTACTTCTGCAGGGCCTCACACCAGAAGGGAAAAGACAGAAAGTGATACTTCGGGCAGGGGGGTGTTACTCTTACAAGACTATCTGATAGATCTATATATATATAGAGAGAGAGAGAGAGAGATTCCAGCCAGCGGGGGCGGGGGGGGGGGGCGGGGGGGGCGCCAGAGAGGCACATATTGTTATATCGGCTATATATAGCACTCCAAGAAAGGGGAATTCCGGAAAGGTGGCCTTCCGGTCAACGGGGGGCGCCAGAGAGAGATACATTGTACTATAAGGACGTAATTATTCCTTACGGATTGAATGCTGTCTGAGGCTGGGCCGGAGGGGACTGGGGACCTGGGACCGTTGTGGCGGTCGGGAGGGCTGTGGTGATTGTCGGACTAGGACCAGAGTGTGCAACTGACCAATGACAAAAATAAAAACAATGTTCTACAAGAATCATCAGAGTATGCATTTCTTATTTTATTCTTCACAACATTTCACAGGTTATGACAGAGAAGCTTTAGACCAGGTTGTACATGAACAACCTTCGTCTAGTTCTAGGTTCCTCTAGTTCCGATAGAACTGCCGGCCACTGCGTAGACGTGCTGTGGTGTAGCGAGGCGCGGCGTACTCTGCCATGTCGGACAGTCCGTGTGCCACACAGCAGCTGATCTGAAAGCATCGCAACTTTGTCCCGCAGGCTTCGTGCCACTCGTTGGTGCTCCAGTCGTAGCGCTCAATCTTGCAGCGGTCGAAGTATCCTCCGCATATGAACAACTGGTCGTCCACCACCTCGATGCCGAAGCTGCTGCGTGGTTCCCGCATGTCGGGCACGGCGCTCCACGTGTCGGTTAGCGGGTCGTAGGCCTCGGCACTGCGCAGAGGTCCGCCCGAATTTTCGCCGCCCACTGCGTAGACGCGCTGTCTGTATGCGATGACGCCCAAGTCGGCACGCTTGACGCTCATGCGGGCGATCTTCGTCCACCGGTCGGTGTCTGGGTCGTAGCACTCGGCCGTGTCCAGGAACTCATCATCACTTACACCACCGCAGATGTACACTTTGTTGTTCAGTACAGTGGCGCTGGTGCGTGCCCTCTTCCCGTTCATAGGTTGGAGCAGAGTCCACGTGTCGGTCTGAGGATCATAGCGTTCGACACTGTCGTGCGTGAAGCGTCTTGTGAACCAGCGGCCTCCCATGGCATAGATACTGCCATTCAGTACTGCCACGCTGTGACTAAAGCGAGGATGATGCATGGCTGCCACATCGTGCCAAGTACGGGTACGGAGGTCAAACTTCAGCACTGTGGTGAGGCTGTCGAAGTCCTCATCGTCAAAGCCACCAACACAGTAGACGAAGCCATTTAGGAAAGCGGCTTCGCTGTGATGCCGGGGACGCTCAAATTCAGAGCTTGGTAGATCGACCCAGCACTCGTCACGTGGATCATAGACCCGAATCGCATTAGTTCCATTTCCGCAACGCCCGGAATGCCCGACGGCCAAGAGGACGGAGTGCGGCAGGCGCGGCCGAGTCGGAGCATTTACATCACGCATGACCCTCTCGGCCTCGGCGACGATCGCCTCACACTCGGCGTCGTCCTTCACCAAACCGTTGTTCTTCACCCGGTCGACGAAGTAGTCCGTGGCCATTTGGGCCAGGCGGATCTTGGGCAGCAGCGCGGATATGTGACCTTCGCGCTCCTGGGGTGCGTGGGCGACCCAGCGGAGCGCGGCCTCGAACGCGGCGCTCTCCCGCCTCACGTTCAGATCGTCCCGTCCGAGGATGTCCGTCAACCGCTCGAGAGAGAGTCCCAGGAACTCTTCGGAGTCTGCGGCGATCTGCTCAAAGCGCAGCAGGATGAAGAGAAAGGCCTTGTTCCTCAGGTCCGGACAGTGGTATAGGTCTGCCAAGGTAAAGATGCCGATGCAGTTCACCGGGTGGAGCCGCGCCTCCAGGAACTCGCAGCAGGAGCGTTTGACCCCGGCGAAGCCGAGGTAGTCCGCCGCTATCAACAGCTCCGCCGCATTGTTCTCGGTCACCGGGACGGAGCCTGCGTCGGCGGAGTCTAGGAGGAGACGCATCGCGTTCGCCGACACGGGGCCGTCCATCTCGTAGACGTCGTCCTGCGACGTCCAGCCGTGGGTGAAGACAGCGCGGAAGTATCGGCTGCAGCCGCAGAGGACGGCCATGCGGACATCGAATTCCGTGCCGTCCACTCTGATCCGCCAATAGCCCGAAGGCGGCATTGCGACCACCGGGGTTCCAATGACAAAAATAAAAAAAAACAATATTCTACAAGAATGATAAGAGTATGCGTTTTTATTTTATTCTACATTTCACGGGTTATAACAGAGAAGCTTTAGACCAGGTTGTACATGTACAAGGGGTCCATTGCTAGAGCAAGCTCCTGCTCGATACTCTGAGGACCAGACACTCTTGACTAGCACAGAAACCTCTGACTTTGGACACAATCTCCTCTGATGGGAAACTCTTACTTCTGCAGGGCCTCACACCAGAAGGGAAAAGACAGAAAGTGATACTTCGGGCAGGGGGGTGTTACTCTTACAAGACTATCTGATAGATCTATATATATATAGAGAGAGAGAGAGAGAGATTCCAGCCAGCGGGGGCGGGGGGGGGGGGGCGGGGGGGGCGCCAGAGAGGCACATATTGTTATATCGGCTATATATAGCACTCCAAGAAAGGGGAATTCCGGAAAGGTGGCCTTCCGGTCAACGGGGGGCGCCAGAGAGAGATACATTGTACTATAAGGACGTAATTATTCCTTACGGATTGAATGCTGTCTGAGGCTGGGCCGGAGGGGACTGGGGACCTGGGACCGTTGTGGCGGTCGGGAGGGCTGTGGTGATTGTCGGACTAGGACCAGAGTGTGCAACTGACCAATGACAAAAATAAAAACAATGTTCTACAAGAATCATCAGAGTATGCATTTCTTATTTTATTCTTCACAACATTTCACAGGTTATGACAGAGAAGCTTTAGACCAGGTTGTACATGAACAACCTTCGTCTAGTTCTAGGTTCCTCTAGTTCCGATAGAACTGCCGGCCACTGCGTAGACGTGCTGTGGTGTAGCGAGGCGCGGCGTACTCTGCCATGTCGGACAGTCCGTGTGCCACACAGCAGCTGATCTGAAAGCATCGCAACTTTGTCCCGCAGGCTTCGTGCCACTCGTTGGTGCTCCAGTCGTAGCGCTCCATCTTGCAGCGGTCGAAGCATCCTCCACATATGAACAACTGGTCGTCCACCACCTCGATGCCGAAGTTGCTGCGTGGTTCCCGCATGTCGGGCACGGCGCTCCACGTGTCAGTTAGCGGGTCGTAGGCCTCGGCACTGCGCAGACGTCCGCCCGAATTGTGGCCGCCCACTGCGTAGACGCGCTGTCTGTATGCGATGACGCCCAAGTCGGCACGCTCGACGCTCATGCGGGCGATCTTCGTCCAACGGTCGGTGTCTGGGTCGTAGCACTCGGCCGTGTCCAGGAACTCATCATCACTTACACCACCGCAGATGTACACTTTGTTGTTCAGTACAGTGGCGCTGGTGCCCGCCCTCTTCCCGTTCATAGGTTGGAGCAGAGTCCACGTGTCGGTCTGAGGATCATAGCGTTCAACACTGTCGTGCGTGAAGCGTCTCGTGAACGGGCGGCCTCCCATGGCATAGATACTGCCATTCAGGACTGCCACGCTGTGACAAAAGCGAGGATGATGCATGGCTGCCACATCGTGCCAAGTACGGGTACGGAGGTCAAACTTCAGCACTGTGGTGAGGCTGTAGAAGTCCTCATCGTCATACTCTTGATAGCCACCAACACAGTAGACGAAGCCATTTAGGAAAGCGGCTTCGCTGCGATGCCGGGGACGCTCAAATTCAGAGCTTGGTAGATCGACCCAGCACTCGTCACGTGGATCATAGACCCGAATCGCATTAGTTCCATTTCCGCAATGCCCGGAATGCCCGACGGCCAAGAGGACGGAGTGCGGCAGGCGCGGCCGAGTCGGAGCATTTACATCACGCATGACCCTCTCGGCCTCGGCGACGATCGCCTCACACTCGGCATCGTCCTTCACCAAACCGTTGTTCTTCACCCGGTCGACAAAGTAGTCTGTGGCCATTTGGGCCAGGCGGATCTTGGGCAGCAGCGCGGATATGTGACCTTCGCGCTCCTGGGGTGCGTGGGCGACCCAGCGGAGCGCGGCCTCGAACGCGGCGCTCTCCCGCCTCACGTTCAGATCGTCCCGTCCGAGGATGTCCGTCAACCGCTCGAGAGAGAGTCCCAGGAACTCTTCGGAGTCTGCGGCGATCTGCTCAAAGCGCACCAGGATGAAGAGAAAGGCCTCGTTCCTCAGGTCCGGACAGTTGTATAGGTCTGCCAAGGTAAAGATGCCGACGCAGTTCACCGGGTGGAGCCGCGCCTCCAGGAACTCGCAGCAGGAGCGTTTGACCCCGGCGAAGCCGAGGTAGTCCGCCGATATCAACAGCTCCTCCGCATTGTTCTCGGTCACCGGGACGGAGCCTGCGTCGGCGGAGTCTAGGAGGAGACGCATCGCGTTCGCCGACACGGGGCCGTCCATCTCGTAGACGTCGTCCTGCGACGTCCAGCCGTGGGTGAAGACAGCGCGGAAGTATCGGCTGCAGCCGCAGAGGACGGCCTTGCGGACGTCGAATTCCGTGCCGTCCACTCTGACCCGCCAATAGACCGAAGGCGGCATTGCGACCACCGGGGTTCCAATGACAAAAAATTCTACAAGAATGATAAGAATATGCGTTTTTATTTTATTCTACATTTCACGGGTTATGACAGAGAAGCTTTAGACCAGGTTGTACATGTACAAGGGGTCCATTGCTAGAGCAAGCTCCTGCTCGATACTCTGAGGACCAGACACTCTTGACTAGCACAGAAACCTCGGACTTTGGACACAATCTCCTCTGATGGGAAACTCTTACTTCTGCAGGGCCTCACACCAGAAGGGAAAAGACAGAAAGTGATACTTCGGGCAGGGGGGTGTTACTCTTACAAGACTATCTGCAGCAGAAGCCCCTTGTCCCCCGCCCCCTTCCTAGTGCCGAGCCCTCATTGGACTGAATGGGTTGGTAAATATATATATATATATATATAATATATGAATATGTTACACACACACACACACACACACACACGCACAGACACAACCCCCCTCCAAAAGACATTAATCTCCATAGGGGAAGAGATGCAATGTACCAGATTGTACCCCAGCCTCCCCTGAGCTTACGAGCACAGTCGAGGAACGCAACATTCCTCTAGTGATCCCTACATCTGTGTGTAAGTGAGTTCATTCTACCTGTGATGAATAACAATAATAAACTACAATCGACAAAGTCAAAGTTGTGTTTTCCTCTTTATTGCAAAATATATCAAAAGCACAATACAGCCGCCCGGAGACAGCGAGCTCGGTGATACTGACAAACTCCTGTGCGCCTCAGTCCTCAAACACCTTGCACCCTTGGCACACTTGTCTCCACCTCCTCAATTGCTCTCGTCGCTTGCCTGGCCCACTAGGTTTTCAAAAACAGTCCCCCCCCCCCTGCATGCGAGAACGGCACCAGCACACTCTTGCGTGCCCGGGACCGTTCGCAAGTTCTCGGTGTCCGTGTCTCTAACTCGAGGACCAGATGGACCGCTCATGCAAGTACGCACATGCGAGAACAGAACTCGCGCTCCAGCTCGACCGGTCGTGCGACAACGGCACTCGCGCTGCAGCTTGAGCACGCGCTCGACGGCTCGTGCGTGAACACAAGCTCGACCGCTCATGCAAGACGGGCACTCGAGCTCCAGCTCCAGCACCAGCTCGACGGCTCATGCGAGAACATCGCTCGAGCTGCAGCTCGAGCACGAACTCGACCACTCATGCGAGAACGGGACCTGCACTCGAGCACAAGCTCCACCGCTTGTGCGAGACCGGCACTCGAGCTGCAGCACGAACTTGACCGCTCATGCGAGAAAGGCAGGCCAGCTGCAGCTCGATCACGACCTCGACCGCTCGTGCGAGAAGGGCACTCGAACTGCAGCTCGAGCACGAACTCGACCGGTATGGCACCAGCCCACACAGCATACTCTGTACATAACAATCTACACCATTTTTGTCAGAGGCACAGGGTAGAATCTTTCTCAGGGGGAGGCGGGAGCACCGCTATATTAGGGCAGAGCAGAGAGGGTCTCAGTTCAGAAGGAGACGGAGGCATCATCTAGGCCTACTTTAGTTTATCGTTGGTCGCTTCAACAGTTTGGTCCTGGCTCATTGTTTTCATTGTTGCTGTGGCGCGAGAGCAGGAGCGAGCCCATACTTCCGCGCTGTCTTCACCCACGGCTGGACGTCGCAGGACGACATCTACGTAGATGTCCGGCACCGTGTCGGAGGACGTGATGCGTCCCCTCCTAGACTACGCCAACGCAGGCTCCGTCCCGGTCACCGAGGACAACGTGAAGGACAACGTGAAGGAGCCGCATGCCGTCCTGTTGGCCGTCGGAGGAGACTCTCACAAAGATCTGGATGAAGGAGATAGGATTCGGGTATACGATCCCCGCACCGAGCTCTGGTTTGATTTACCAAACGGTAAACTCGGGCCTCATCAATATTCCAGCGTCGCCGCTTTCCTAAATGACGCGGTCTACTGTGTTGGCGGTTACACGGTCGATGAGGATCAAAACTACCGCAGCATCAGCAGAGTGCAGAGGTACGACTTCCATACGTCTACTTGGTGCGATCTGGCAGCCATGCATCATCCTCGCTGTAATCACAGCGTGGCAGTACTGGATGGCAGTATCTATGCCATGGGAGGCTACGAGTATGAGAGATGCTTCACGCACGACAGTGTGGAACGCTATGATCCTCAGACCGACAAGTGGACTCTGCTCTCACCTATGAACGGGAAAAGGACGGACGCCAGCGCCACAGTACTGAACAACAAAGTGTACATCTGCGGTGGTGTATTAGATGATGGGACATGGGAGTACCTGGACACGGCCGAGTGCTACGACCCAGACACCGACCGGTGGACGAAGATCGCCAGCATGAGCAGCGCGCGTGCCCACTTGGGCGTCATCGCCTACAGACAGGGCGTCTACGCAGTGGGCGGCGGCAGTGCCAAAATCAAAATGCGCAGCGCCGAGGCCTACGACCCGCTAACCGACAAGTGGAGCGCCGTGCCCGACATGCGGCGTCCACGCAGCAGCTTCGGCATCGAGGTGGTGGGCGACCAGTTGTTCGTATGCGGAGGATCACTCGGCGATGGCTCTAAGGTGGAGCGCTACGATGGGAGCACCAAAAAGTGGCACGAAGCCTGCGGGATGGGGGTCCGAGCCTTTGACATCAGCAGCTGTGTGTGTCCGGAGCTTGCTCTACGAATGTACCGCCTGGTCTAAAGCTTCTCTGTCATAACCTGTGAAATGTTGTGAAAAATGAAATAAAAACGCATACTCTCATCATTCTTAGAGAACATTGTTTTTATTTTTGTCATTGGTCAGTTGCCCACCGAACCCATATTGTTAATGCAGCACACACAAGAGACCGAGGTTTCCTGGAAGCATTATATAAAAATGTGACCTAAACACCATATATCTGAATTATGTTTCGTCGGGGGAGAGGATTTTGGCACAGGGTAGAATCTTTGTCAGCGGGAGGCGGGAGCACCGCTATATTAGGGCAGAGCAGACAGGGTCTCAGTTCAGAAGGAGACGGAGGCATCATCTAGGCCTACTTTAGTTTAACGTTGGTCGCTTCAACAGTTTGGTCCTGGCTCATTGTTTTCATTGTTGCTGTGGCGCGAGAGCAGGAGCAAGCCCATACTTTCGCGCTGTCTTCACCCACGGCTGGACGTCGCAGGACGACATCTACGTAGATGTCCGGCACCGTGTCGGAGGATGCGATATCGGCGTGCCGTCCTGTTGTTCGTCGGACGACAGTTTAAGCCAGGAGAAAGAGATAGGATTCGGGTATACGATCCCCGCGCCGACCTCTGGTTTGATTTACCAAACGGTGAACTTGGGCCTGAGCAATGTGTCACCGCTGCCGCCTTCCTAAATGACGCGGTCTACTGTGTTGGCGGCTACACGAAAGATGAGAGTGGTTGGTACCGCACTGTCAGCAGCGTGCGGAAGTTCAACCTCCTTACCCGTTCTTGGTACGATGTGGCAGCCATGCATCATCCTCGCGATGGGCACAGCGTGGCAGTACTGAATGGCAGTATCTATGCCATGGGAGGCTGGGAGAACAATTCCTTCAATCGACGCTTCAGGCACGACAGTGTCGAACGATTTGATCCTCAGACCGACAAGTGGACTCTGCTCTCACCTATGAACGGGAAAAGGTGGAACGCCAGCGCCACAGTACTGAACAACAAAGTGTACATCTGCGGTGGTGTAGGTTGGATACCTCCACTACATAATAGTAAGCCGAAGCCTGAGCACCTGGCCACAGCCGAGTGCTACGACCCAGACACCGACCGGTGGACGGAGATCGCCTGCATGAGCGTCAAGCGTGCCGGCTTGGGCGTCATCGCCTACAGACAGCGCGTCTATGCAGTGGGCGGCTACAATTCGGCTGGAAGTCTGCGCAGCGCAGAGGCCTACGACCCGCTAACCGGCACTTGGAGCGACGTGCCCAAGATGCGGGATTCACGCAGCGGCTTCGGCATCGAGGTGGTGGACGACCAGTTGTTCGTATGCGGAGGAGAATGCCCCAACATCACCAAGGTGGAGCGCTACGACGGGAGCACCAGAGAGTGGCACGAAGCCTGCGGGATGGGGGTCCTAAGCTTTGATATCAGCTGCTGTGTGTGTAAGCTTGCTCTATGAATGGACCCTCGTCTAAAGCTTCTCTGTCATAACCTGTCTAAAGCTTCTGTCATAACCTGAAATGTTGTGAAGAATGAAATAAAAACACATACTCTGATAATTTTTGTAGACCATTGTTTATAGCCGGATATCACCCGGCAGGTTTTGCTTACAGGCAAGTTTCTCTTTCGAATTTGAGTCAGTTTCCACATTACATTAACACATTTTTGTCAGCAATAGACAGTGTTGGGACTAATGCGTTATTAAAGTAAAGCGTTACAGTAACTAAGTTACTTTTTGCGGTAACGAGTACTGTAACGAATTACTTCATCAGCAACGTAACGTACTTGCAATTATTTATTTAAACAGACTCGTTACTCCACGATTCTGTGCGGGACCTATGATTGATTGATTGATTGATTGATTGATTCTTTATTGCAGACTCAGGGGAATCCATATCACAGTACAGAACAACAACACAATAGATAAAAAGAATAATAATATAGAAAGAAATATACAATAAAAAGAGTTCCACCATATTCAGTTTCGAACATACAGACAAGTTCGCCAATGGTTCCACAGTCTGGAGGAGAACCTGACAGAACTACGTATCGTGTTAGTGATGACATTAATGATGTCATTTACTGACTCAGATACCCTACACATGAATTTATACATAAGATTGCGTAGCACAGCAGAGCAGGTGGGAACCCCAACACTGACAAACATTTGGCTTGCACTGGAGCTTCTTGGAGCTCTCAGAAGCAGCCTCATACAGTCATTGTATGCCACTGTCAATCGTCTGATACTGGCCTGCTTGTAGCGGCACCACAGGTGGGCGGTGTACAGGGGTGTACAGAAGGATTTAAAAAGTGAGATCTTCACCGGTACTGAGCACATGCTAAATTTTCTACACAGCATGTTTCCTCGTGCATACAGCATCCGACGCTGTCTAAATATATCCTTGTCATCAGAGAGGTCATTCGAGATGATGTGGCCCACATATTTAATCTCACTGCAGGCACTAAGGATAGAGCCAGAGAGATAAAAGTCAGGAAATGGACTATAACAATCTATGGTTATGAGAGAGAAGCTTTAGACAAGGGTCCATTCGTAGAGCATGCTCCGGACACACGCAGCAGCTGATATCTATGCTTATGGCCCCCATCCCGCAGGCTTGGTGCCACTGTTTGGTGCTCCCGTCGTAGCGCTCCACGTTGGAGCTGTTGGGGCATTCTCCTCCGCATACGAACAACTGGTCGTCCACCACCCCTATGCCGAAGCCGCTGCGTGAATCCCGCATCTTGGGCACGGCGCTCCACGCGCCGGTTAGCGGGTCGTAGGCCTCTGCGCTGCGCAGTGTTCCAGATCTGCGCGTCTTGCCGCCCACGGCATAGACGCGCTGTCTGTAGGCAATGATGCCCAATTCGGCACGCTCGCTGCTCATGCTGGCGATCTTTGTCCACCGGTCGGTGTCTGGGTCGTAGCACTCGGCTGTGGCCAGGTGCTCAGGCTTCGGCTTACTATTATGTAGTGGAGGTATCCAACCTACACCACCGCAGATGTACACTTTGTTGTTCAGTACTGTGGCGCTGGCGTCCGATCTGTTCCCGTTCATAGGTTGGAGCAGAGTCCACTTGTCGGTCTGAGGATCATAGCGTTCGACACTGTCGTGCGTGAAGCGTCTGTCGTACCCGTAGCCTCCCATGGCATAGATACTGCCATTCAGTACTGCCACGCTGTGCCCATCGCGAGGATGATGCATGGCTGCCGCATCGTGCCAAGAACGGGTAAGGAGGTCAAACTTCCACACGCTGCTGAGAGTGCGGGACAAACCTGTCTCATCTATCGTGTAGCCGCCAACACAGTACACCGCGTCATTTAGGAAAGCGGCGACGCTGGAACATTGCTCAGGCCCAAGTTCACCGTTTGGTAAATAAAACCAGAGGTCGGCGCGGGGATCGTATACACGAATCCCATCTCCTTCTCCCGGCTTATACTGACATCCGACGAACAACAGGACGGCAAGCATTGCGTCCTCCGCCACCGGGCCGGCCATCTTGTAGGTGTCGTCCTGCGACGTCCAGCCGTGGGTGAAGACAGCGCAGAAGTATGGGCTCGCTCCTGCTCTCGTGCCACAGCAACAATGAAAACAGTGAGCCAGGACCAGAGTGTGCAAGCGACCAACGATAAACTAAAGTAGGCCTAGATGATGCCTCCGTCTCCTTCTGAACTGAGACCCTCTCTGCTTTGCCCTAATATATCGGTGCTCCCGCCTCCCCCTCACAAAGTTTCTACAAGAATTTCACACGTGATACTTGTACTACGGAGTGACAATAAAAATCTTGAATCTTGATGACGGATTTTATGCCTGCTAGGATACCTCAACATGCTAGTGAGTTAAAATTGGCATGGAGGGCTGGAGGGAGCGAGCCCCTAGCCTCTTTGTTTCCCTGGGCTCAGCCATTCTGGCCCTGACGCGTTCGAAGATGGCACGAACTAGCCGGTCCGGGTAAGCATAGAGCGTGTCGAGGGAGACGGCGTCGTCCTTCATCCTCTGCCCATTGGCACACTTGCCAGAGCCCCGCTGGGCCGTCTTGAGGTGCCTGCCGTTCTTCACCGACTCGCATGTCAAGCGGTTGCACAGCAGCCCCTCAAATGGGCAATTAGTCATGATCCTCGTCCGCTTTCTGTACGGGGCACCGTACTGGCAGTAGTCGAGCACGACCACGTTCTCGTCAGCCTGCGACGCCTTGCGCGCGCGTCGTCTCCTATCGCGCTCGTCCTTCCTAGCCTTCTCAGGCGCCTCGGTGCCAGTTGCGCAGATTCCGATCTTCTCCTCTGTCTTGGTCTCTGGACACTCCGAGCTCACAGGCTTCTCAGCCTTCTCCGCCTTGATGCGGACCATTGCCTGGGGAGGCGCATAGCTTGCCAGGAGCTTCTCAGCCTTCTTGGTCTTGATATCGACTTTGATATCCACCTTCGCCTCAGGAGGCCCGTGATACGCAGAGCTATACTCGGTCTCGTCCTCCTTGGAGTCAGTGGGGCTCACGACCCCGTCTTCTTCCTCGATCTTCTCGCCCGGGTGCTCGTCGTCACTGTCTTGGTCCTGCTTGATCTTCTTGCCGGCAGGGCCGTCGTCGTCCACTCCGTCCCTAGCTGTCTTCCTTTTCAGTGACTTGGCAGCCTGAGCAGCGGCGGACTGGGATAACAGAGTAAGGAAGTGGTTGGAGACGTCGGCGTACAGTCGGGCCGAGACCCATCGGCTCCACACAAAGCTTGTTGCGGGGTTCTCAAAACCGAACAGGAGCCTAGGGTTCCTGTCGTGGAAGAAGTGTATAATATCAAGCGTCTTGTCCACCAGCGAGTCGGCGTACTTCAGGTCCCTCGGCGCCTTGGCTGTGGTCCTGGCGATGCTGTAGTTCTTGCACTCGGGCCCGGCGAAGATAAAGTCCGGCCAGCGACCCGACCACGACACCTCGGGGTTCCAGTCTAGGATGTTCTCGACTATGTCGGCGCCGTGCTTCCCGTCGATATCAAGCCTCCTGACCGTCCAGCCGTCAGCCAGGAAGGGCTTGCAGATGCTGCCTGTGCCGTCGAAGAGGCTGAACAGCACGGGCGCCTTGGGGTAGGCGAGGCGGCAGAGCGGATCGGGACGGACGACGACCCCGAGGTGCCCGTGCCGGTCGGCCTCTTCGGCGGCCTGGCCGACACATACCAGGGCGTCTGCTTTTACGTCTGCCCCGGCGGACATACTCGTGCCGCCGCCACCCGCGACAGCCCAGAGGTCTGTTAGCCGCAAAAGGAGTGCTCTGTCGGCCACGCCGCCGACGAGGCCGACCGGCACGGGCGCCTCGGGGTCGTCGTCCGTCCCGATCCGCTCTGCCGCCTCGGCTACTCCGTCGTCCATCGGGGTCGTTGGTCATCAGAGTTTTCAAGCGTTCTGAATTAACAGTGTCGGGGCACGGGACGGACGTTAACACCTTGGTGCACTTGAGTGAACAGCATGGGCCTCGCACGACTGCTGGTGCCAGTGCTGCTCGCTACATTGCATTCAATCCACCAAGGCGTCTGCCTCTTCTACTGCTCCAGTGGCTACCACATCGCCACCCGCAACAACCGAAAGATCTGTGAGCCGCACAAGAAGTGCTCTGTTGGCCAGGTTGTGGTGATCCCGGGCAATGAGCTGCACGACACGGTGTGCGAAGGCCTGGTTCAACTGGCCGCCCGCGTATGCGGTGGGGCCAGCTACTTGTACTCGTGGCAGGGCGGCGTGCACAAGTGTAGGTACCGTTGCCCTCTGGGTCAGCCCAGAGGGAGCCGCACCGGACACTACGGCACCTGCCACGACGTCTGCCCCAGTGGCTACCACGTCGCGACCCGCAACAACCGAGAGATCTGTGAGCTGCACAAGAACTGCTCTGGCAGCCAGGCGGTGATGATCCTGGGCAATAGGTGGCACGACACAGTGTGCGGCTCGCCCCGGGAGCCGCACACTACCGACTCAAGCGTCATCGCGCCAATGCCGGACAGCGATGAGATGCTCGTCATGGACGACCTAGCCCGCCGGTGGCTGCGAGCCCTACCCGAGGCGGCCGTGACGAAACTGTGTGATTCCCAGGGCATGCCGAGCCTGTTTCGGCACAGCTACGAGCAGGTATTTCGCAGCGCTCAACAGCTGTACATCAGCCTGAGCGGGTTGAAATTGTCGGCCTCTGCCACCGACTTGTATCGTAACGTGATCGAGCCTGTGCTCAGGCACCCCGAGCCCATGTTCGGTATCACGGTAGACCTGCCGAGTCCGTGGTGGACCCGTGACACTAAGATACTCGTCGTGCCGGCCTACTTGATTGGGCTGGCGGGCCTGCTGAACGACGGCGTGGGCAGGATCCTGGCGTGGACTGCGACAGGCTCCGATGGTGCCAAAGTTACCCTGATCAAAGCCAACCGGAACGTCCTCCGGCCCACGGCCGGTTCCATACACTCCCTGACCGATGGGTGGTGGTTCGCGGTGCACCAAGGCTACGTTCACAACCTGCTCAACCTCTCGCTGAGGATCAGGGACTTCACCTGCTTCAGATACCGCAGCTTCAACGTGAGCGTCCTGCTTGGAAGCCAAACCTCCGCGGAGCGATGGGTCCTGTCCAGGACGATCGATGTCAACTGCCAGTGGAAGCCCAAAAAGAGCGCCCAGTGCGACTGCGCCCAGGCCATCGCCGACTACATCAGCCCACTGGGGCCCTGCTCGCCGGCTTGCCTGAGCGAGGCCAACTTCCTGACCCCCCAGCCCGGCTGGACTCTGACGGTGTCCCGAGAAACCCCCGATCCTGCTGCCATGCGAGCCGGCAGGAGCCTGTACGGTTCCACCTCGCCGAGCACCGAGCGCTTCTGCCTGATCACCGAGTACGTGTTCAGCATGCCTGACGGCCCCCCGCGGACAAGCCCCGCGGCACCTTTTGACGTGCAGCACTGCGACACGGCCCTCATCGAGGTGCGCGTCTTCACCGACGAGACAGGGGCCGTCGCAAAGGACTCTCTCCGTCGTGTGTCAGGGAAGCGTTCGCAGCCCGAACGCTCCCCTGGCGCCCTGTACATCTCCGCGGACGCTATGAGCACCATAGCCACCGTAATAGAGCAGAAGTGGCCGGCCCGGCTCGGAATTAAAATCAGCTTTGACGCCGGGCCTACGCAGGGGCAGATCGCCTCGGTCTTCGACTGGATGCTACAGCTGAGCCATCAGGGCAACGGCGACAACTCGCATTTCGCCGTGGCCGTGGTCGAGGTGGCCATCGAAGCGGTGTCGATGGAGGACTTTGCAGCGCTGCAGTCCATGTACGGCTCGGAGCTGGAGATCATACCGGCCGTGCAGGCCCGCGACCTGGCCGAGGTCATGCTCAGCAGCTACGACTTAGCACTCACGCGCAACGACAGCCATGACGTGATGAGCGAGAGCGCCAGGAGTGAGCTCTCGCTGGAACAGCTGAGCACGGTGGTGGCCGACCACGGTCTATTCCTCGACATCAACACCGTGGGCGTCTTCGCCCCGGACATCACACTGCCGCCCGGCTGCAGCGGGATCGAGCCGGGTCGCTGGACGCTGGGCTTGAAGGTGGGCCTGTCACTCATGGTCTCGTCGGACGATCGCTACCCGGAGCGGACCGGCGCGATCCTCTTCGAGGAGATGTGCCGGCGGAGCAACAACCGCGCGGGCATCGTAGTGACGATGCCCACGGGCCGCTACCGTCAGGACAACTGCTCCTCGATCGAGGTCTTCAACAGGCATGGACCGTCTGAGCCCGGCGACCGGGTCTACACCCACACCGAGCTGGACCTCATCGTCCAGGACATGTCCAAGTGGGGAGTTCGACGCTACTCTCTGGGCTACCTCGACCACACGTACGGCATGTCGGGCTCGGCCGGCGAGTCGACGTTCAAGATCGTGTCGGACACCGTCCTGGACCAGGCTCGCCATCGCAGGCTCCACTACGTCTACACCGAGACCTCGGCCGACGGCGAGGCGCTCTACCCGTTCACCAAAGTCGACTCTGTCTACAGGCTCAACGCTGGCATATTCTTCCAGCACGCGGGCGGCGGACGCAGGACGAAGGGCTTCGTCCTCGTCACCGGCATCCAGCTCAAGATCCGCCTGGGCTTAGCGTCTGACATGAACTTGGGCACCGAACAGACGTACGCAGACAACGCCGTCTCGGAGCCCGTAGATGTCGTGCACGAGATCCCTTACGGCGTGTGCACCGTGCCCCTCCACACGGTGGGCTCGGCGCCCTGCGAGTGCGCAACGCGTTACGACAGACCCCTGGTGTTTGTGAGCCGCGACGGCCAGAGCATCTCGGTGTTCGTACCGCAGGTCAAGGGCTCCCGAAGGAGCCTCCGGTTCCCCGCACTGAACACCGTGCTGGGAACGGATGATGCCAGGCTGTGGCCCGGCGAGGTCGAAGTCGGCAGCGTCTGCTACAGCTACGTGAGCCGCGCCAAGCACACTACGACACTCACCTTCGAACACCCGACACGGCCCGCCACCCTCTACGGCTGGGTGTCGGACCTCACAGGGCCCGAGCTGCAGGGCATCGACGACCCCCAAGGCGTCCCGCCCGTGTCCTCGCACAACGACTGGAGCGCCGGCCTCGGTCAGGTGGCCGAGACGCTCGAGCGCCATGTCCTGCTATCGCAGGCCGACGCCTGCCTCAAGGGCTCTCCGGTGTGCTCGGCCCTGGCCGACTACGCAGAATCCTGGCCCCAGGGAGGGCTCGGAGTCCCAGTCGCCCTAGAGGCGTCGAACGGCAATGTCACCGTCACCTTCGAGGTGTACCACGGCGCCCGCCGCATCAGGGTGCCGTGCAACTTAAAGACCTTTACCCTCGGCTCAGTCGAGCCCAGACTGCCGTGCATGCATCAGCCATTCTTCACCGACGACGGCGACGATCCTGCCGCGGCCCGCATCCGGCAGCTGGCGATGGACGCGCAAAGGGCCACTGGAGACGTCCTCAACTCCCTGGTCGAGATGCACTGTGCAGAGGCACCAGGCACCCCCACGCGTGTCTCGGATCGGGCCTTTGTCCGTGTCGATCGGTGCCTGGACTTGGTCGCCTCCGAGATCGTCAGCCTTGAGCAGGAGCTGATCGAGTCGGTCAGAAGCGCCGAGAGAGCCCGCGACCTGACAACACTCGCCATGGAGACCTTGGCCGCCAGAGTCCGCGGTGTCTGCATCGCGGCCGTCATCATGACTGTATTAATCAACTCCGCCGCCGCCTTCATGCTGTACTTCGTGCACAGGAACCGATACAAAGCGGTGGGATACAACAAATTCAAATGATCTATCGCCCCGGCTCCCCACCCGGTCTGCTGCTCATCCTCTGCATCGCTGCAGCAGTGCTGTCTGCAACCGAGCCGTCGGGCTTGAGCCCTCCGTCCGCCGAGCCGCCGCGTGACTACAGAGTGATCCTGCCGGCAGGGAGGTGGAAGATCCGTACGTCGTCAGAGCTTGTCGTCTATGTGTTCTCGCTGGGCTCTGTGTGGAGGAAGGTGACGTTCGGGCCCCACGAGGAGTGCTCGGCCAGCATGTGCAAGGGCGTGCCCGAGAGTCAAGTATGCGACTCACTCTGCTATACAGGCAAATGGAGGGAGACGGACGCGATCCTCCGGCGTACCAAGGCAGTGTTCGACAGGGCCGTGGCCAAGCTGGAGGCCAGCGTCAGCGACATGGAGGCCCTGCCCGACACTCACCTGCACGAGGGCTACGACACCTTAGAGAGCGACGTGACGGCACTCCGCGACCTACTGCGTGCCAAACGGCACCCAGCCGGCACCGTTGACGTGCTGATGCCCTACCGGCAGATGATTGCGAACATGACGGTGGACTTCGCCGGCAGCCAGGCAGTTGGCTTCCCCTCAGATTCCGCCCACCGCAAGGCTAACGGCCTACACTACCGGATCGAGGCCTGGAGGAGTCAGGCGCTCCAGGAGGCGGCGAGACTCTCCCTGGCTACGGCCGTGCTGCACGGGGCCCAGCACACACTGGCGACCTGCTCCCAGGGCCTGGTCATCTCCGACATGACAGGTTGCCAGGCGGGCCTACACGGCGACACGGAGCCCTTCACCGACACGCCGCTCCTCAACGTGCTCCACACCGGCTACCAGGGCATCGTGATCGTGGTGCGACGCTCCCGGTTCAGGCTCACCAAGCTGTCGCGCTGGTACATGCCGTTCACCGACATCTGGGCCAGCAACAGGACCTGCTGGCTCGAGAGGGCCATGGTCACGGACGGTGAGGCCGACTACGCTGAGCCCCGGTGCGACGCACGGGGCTTATGCAACGCACCTGTTCAGGCCGACGCCACTGCAGAGGGCTGCGAGCCCGACGAGGACCTGTGGCTGGGCCTCGAGTGCCCCGTGGTGTGCGGCGAGCGCTGCTTCGGGCCTCTGTGCTACGACCCCGACTCCGGGAACTACGAGCTCAGGTCGCAGCCGAGCATGCTGCGCAGGCCGGTGAGAGGCCTCAGGCCGCGTCGCGTGCGCAGGCCTACTTCGCTTTCGGGCCCTGAGTTGGCCGAGGCTGTGGAGCTGGCCGTCAAGCAGGCCGGCCGCGCTTCGAAGCTGCTCAGCCGTGGCGCGGGTACACGCGACAGGCTGCTACAGCTGGAGAATAAGGCAGAGAAGCTCATGGTCTCGATAGCAAGGGACAACGAGAAGGACGGTGGTAGCATCTCCAAGCAGACGTGCGAGATCCTGCTGGGCCGCAGCAGCTCGATGAGCATCGGCGCCCTGGCGCTTTCCCTGGTCTCGTGCTTGGGCGCTATATGGGCGATAGTCTCACTCAGGTCCGTCCACGGCCCGCAGCTGTCGATTCGCAAGAGACGGCGGCCATTGTGACCGGCATGAAAACACGGACCAGACCTGTGGGTATTAGCATTGTTCGGAGACACTTGTGGTTCCCAGTCGCCCACGCCACACCAACGACCATGGTAATCGAGCTCTACCTGATCCTGTGCCTCTTCCGAGGTGCCGCAGCACTGTCTGTCCCGACCCCGAGCTCCCTCAATACAACCTGGAGAAACACGACAGAGACGATAGCGAATGCGACGGTTACCTCCAGCTCCGCCAAACCCCGGACTACGCAAGGTCATACGGCCGGTACTCCGACGGCCTCTTCGCTCCCTACGTTCGAGCTCAAGTGCCCGGCGAGCGACGTGAGCTCTTTCAGGTTCCTGACTTGGTACCGTGTGAGAGACGGTCGCAAGATGTACCTGCTCAGGATGGATTTGGTTAACGGAGGCGCACGTCGCAGCCCAAACGTGTCGACGGTGTTCACCGCCGGCCCAAACTTCGCCCTGAGTGTCGCGGAGGACCCGTGCTCCGACAGCAAAACGGAACGGTACGAGTGCCAGCTCCACGCTCGCGTCGGCAGCAAGAACGAGGAGTACGTGGTGCACCGCTGCTCGGCTGTCTCTGGGTGGATAGTGCTGGCCGTTGGCTTGGGGATCCTAGTGGCTATTGTCATACTAATGTGTGTTCAGACACGCCGGGCTTAGCTCAGTGCGCCACAGCTGAGCGTCTTGCCCTCCGCAGCACCATGACTTCACGCAAGACTCAGCGAAATAAGGACCCCCTCGCAATAGAAGGTCACACCTACAAGCCCGCCCAGGCCAAAAGGCTATGTGAGAAAATACCTCAGAAGCCTGGCATCGAGACCAAGCACCAGACCACGATCCTGGCGGACGTTCTCACCAGGGCTGCCCTGAACCAGAAGTGGAACGCTGATTGCGAGGATGCGCTGGTCGACGGGCTCCCGATACGCCAGCACCTTTGTTCCCTGATGACGCACAAAATGTACGTGGCCGTGATCGGGACCCTCGTCGGCAAGTATGTCAAGGCATACGAAAGAGGGTCGGTCGACCTCTTAAGCGACCGCCACTACTATCGCAATCTGCTGACCCACGACCTGAGCAAGACAGGGCCAGTAGAGGCTTCTGCCTACTCGGGCATCATGGCCATCTTCATGGAGAGGGCTAACATCAAAGGGAACTCGGCTGACGCTGACAAAAACCCATGCCTGAAGGACGATAAGGATGTTGAGTACTTGAGCCAACACCTGGCAGAGATGGGCTTCCCTGAGCACTACCGCGCAAACAACCATCACTTGGAGCACCACGCCAAAGGGACCAAACTCCCCTTCCGGGTTCTGGTCGAGTGCATCGTCGACGGCCTGGCGTGCATCTTCGAGAGGGCACCGCATGACAATATCGGCAGCTGGCTGAGAATGTTCAATGTGGCTAAGTTTAAAGCACCCAATAACTGCCTGGCTCAACGGGTCATTGACGCCATCACCACCCAGATGACAGACAAAGAGTACAGCGAGCTCATGAAGATGAAGGACTGCATCAGCAACCTCCTGGGCGACACCTTGCCTTGGGCGGGTATGAAGCCCTTGAGCAACCCGCCTGACGGGTATGGCTGTTCTGTGAGCTGCTGCCTCGACAGCTGCAAGGCGATCGAGCGCCCTCACCCCCCTGCCCGCCTGAAGTGATCCGTGGAGGAAGCCTGACCTGTCTGTGTCTTACCCCCACCCCCTGTCTCTGTGTAGACCTCGATTACCCAATACAATGATACACTTTGTGCAACACTCTGGTGTCCTTGTGACTTGACTCGAGCAACATTAAAATCAAAGTTCTGATGAGGCCTTATCAGGGGCAGGGTAAGCATGCATATAAGAGCGCTTCCAGTGTTCCAGGGCATATTCTAGTGGCATATCTAGTGCAGCTCCTTTCCAGATGTCTGGTATTAGCAGGAGAACTCTTCTCTGGAAGACAGGTAGTCAGCGGAGCCGAATTAAGCTCAAACGGAGGGAGTGTAGCCGAAGGAGAGAGAGGAAGTGTAGCCATAAGCCCTTGACATTGATCATGGAGGAGAACGAGGACTGGTCCGAGCGCAGCCTGGACATCATTCAGTACGGCAGCAGCCGCCAGACCATCGCCAGCGTCTTGAAGGCCCTACGCCCCAACCTGGAGTACGAGATGTCGCTACAGCATCCCGACCTGTCAGGCGTGGCACCTGAGCGGCTCCAGCAGCTCGCAGACTGTCGACTGAGCACTGTGGCCTGGTTCATGGACATACTTGGCAAAGGTTATAGCCGCAAGAGAGCATTTAAGCTCGTCAACTTCATGGACAGGAACTACCACTTTGACAAGGCCGCCATAGACTCGATCCTGAGCGGGCAGAACGAGAAGTTCATCGCGGTCAAGGTTGCCTCGCTGCTCATGGCATTCAAGGACTACACCGGCATGCCGGTCCCTATGGAGAAATGTAATGAATTGATACAGTCAGCCCTGTTTTGGCCAACCAGGGCATCGAACAAAACCTCGTGTCGACTCCATCATGACCAGGTGGTCTCGGTCGACACGGTCTGCGAAACTGAAACGGCCCTCACGCTCCGAGTTACCAACCTCCGGAGCCCATATCCCGACACCATCGTCGACCTAGTGTGCTACTACCTCATCCTCTGGCTGGCACGCACGCACGTGGCATGCTGCGAGGACGATGAGCTGGACCTGGTCAATTTCAGCAAGCTGGTGATCAGGAGAGCCTGGTCCATCCTGCTCACGGTACAGCTGCACATGGGGGTCGGCCTCATCCCTGCTTGGAAGTGTGCCATAGTGGCTTCCGAGATCGCCGTAGACACGGCCTGCCGAGGGGCTAATTGGGTACTCTGCGGCAGGGCTTTGCCTGCAAAGGGCCTGGCTGAATTACTGAAGCGGACGGGGACAGATTTTAGCGACCTGGCCGCCGTGCGAGAGCTGTTTGCCGGCCAGTGCCCGGTCTGCAACATTGTCAACGTTGAGATACGAGAACGCCTGATGGACTTGACTTGCGACAGTTGCTTGATGTGTCAAGGGCTGGCAAAGTAATGTGTGTGTGTGCAGTACTCTGTGTGGGTTGAGATCAATTCAACACGACTTGTATATCAGATGAATAAAAATAATAAACTACAATCGACAGTCAAAGTTGTGTTTTCCTCTTTATTGCAAATATATATATATATATATATGTTACACAGACACAACCCCCCTCAAAAAAACATGAATCTCCATAGGGGAAGAGATGCATTGTACCAGATTGTACCCCAGCCTCCCCTGAGCTTAGAGCACAATCAAGGAACGCAACATTCCTCTAGTGAGCTCTACATCTGTGTGTAAGTGAGTTCATTCTACCTGTGATGAATAACAATAATAAACTACAATCGACAAAGTCAAAGTTGTGTTTTCCTCTTTATTGCAAAATATATCAAAAGCACAATACAGCCGACCGGAGACAGCGAGCTCGGTGATACTGACAAACTCCTGTGTGCCTCAGACCTCGAACACCACCCCAGGACCACCCCCGAGCCGGAGAGGCACAGTGCCGGGCTTTATCCAGCCGTGTAAGTCGTCTTCGACGAAACCCAGGTCGAACCGCTGGCTACTGGACAACGAGCCATCGCCAAGGGTCCGCAATCGTCTGTCCTGCAGCCCTCGCCGCCCCGAGTTGCGTTGCAGCCGAGCTCTCCGAACGGGTCATCATCGCTAGACACGCAGAGGTCCTCCTCCTCCTCCTCCTCAGGCTTCGCAAAGTGCTCGTCGGTGATGCGGAAGTAGTCGGGCAGCCGGCTCGCTTTGACGGCCGCGTATGTCATGTCTCCCACCCGCGGCAGTGTCTCGACCGGAGAACGACTTGGTTACAGTGACTGGGTTCCATCGCGGGACTGTGAGCCGGAGGGCGAAGTGCCTCCGACCGTTCCGACTTCCTCCGTCTTCATCACCTTGCTTGGCCTCCGTGACCCGAGCCGCTCGCTGAAGCCCGCGGCATCACCGTGGCAGGCCACCAGCTTCCTCGTCGACTGGGCCTCCGTCGAGGGCCGGAGCCGCGGGTCCTGCTCGTGCTTCTTGAGCATGTCGTCCACACTGGCGGTGACGACCGCTGGCAGCACGAACCCGCTGCCGCCCTCGGCCTTATGGAAGAGGGATACGATCTCCTCGGCGGCGCGGCAGATGAGCTTGGACAGGTTGGACCAGTGCTTGTGCGGTGCGAGGTCCTTGTCGAAGAAGAGTATCGCTAGGTTCTTTTGCGCCAAACTCTTATATCTGGGCCTGTGCTTGATGTAGGGGTGGAGGCAGAGGGCCAGCATCACGACCATCGTGACCAGGTCGGGGCAGGGCTTGCGCTTGGCCTGCGTCGCGCCATAACTTAATATGAAACTATTTACGAAGCGCGATGCCACGGGGGCTCTGAAGATGTGTGCGAAGCCTGTGAGTGCACGGAGTGTCGCGTCCCTCACAGCAGCTCTGAGGGTCGGCTTCTGGGGGCATGTGGCGTAGCCCTGGAGGACCATTGCCTTGTTCCTCTTGGATACGAAGGAGATCCACGAGTGATCCCTCCCCGACGTCTTGTTGTGGCTGGCCGCGTAGTGCTCTTTGAATTTGCTCGTGACGAGCGTCGAGTAGAGCGCGACCAGGATGGGCACGCTGGCCTTGAGCAGCTTTTCCCTGGTCTCGGCCAGGACCTCGACCGAGGCTGTCCTCTTGCGGTCGCCGAGGCCCATGTCCTCCCGGCAGCTGTAGCCCGGCTCGGCGCCCAGCTTGCCGGAAACGTAGTCGGGCCCGCGGAACTCAGCCTCTGGCTTTTGGAACGTCAGGAGGGCCATAACCGGGCAGCCGTCGGAACCTAACGGCTCGGAGGCCATCAAGGCCGTCATCCTGCACGAGCTCGGCGAGCACCGGTGCAGGGAGTAGTGCTCCTGGCACACGTACGCGTCGCCGTGGTGTACAAAGGTGCACTTGGCCTTCAGGCACAAGTTTACCCATCCGGGCCCGTCCAAGAAATCTTTGTGGTAATGTATGTTGCGGGGAAAGGCACGAGACTCGTCGTGACAGCGTGCTCTCCTTGCCTGCATCGTCCGATCCGCGCTCCCTACTGCGCCGCCGCTTCTCTCTGTCGCTGCTGCTCTCTCTACCTCTCCGCCGCCGCCGCTTCTCTATGTCGCTGCTGCTCTGCTGCCGCTGGATCTGCTTCTGACATGTCATTGAGCTTGCTGATATAGAGACAGAGGCTCCCCATCCGAGCGTCACCTCTCTCACTCTCTCTAACCGCTGTCTCCTCTCACTCTCACAGGCGAGCCGCGGGCAGAGCCCGGACCTGACGCTGGTCGACGAAGTGGGCTTCGTCAACATGAAGGTTCTCCTGGCCGTGCTGCCCAACATAGCGTTCCGGGGACGAAAGTCGGTGCACATCACCAGCCACGTCGGGAGCTCATCATGGATCAACAAGGTGGCGGATATCCGCGACGACAATGGCGAGCAGGCCTACCACGTCGTGTCGCAGAGTTTCAAGTGCCGGTTCCATGCCAAGACACCGGGCCTGACGTGTTGCTGCCTGCGCGTCTACTGCCCGCAGCACATCTCGGTCGACAACCACCTCAAGCAGCTGATGAACATGGTGTCGCCCAGAGGCTTCGAAAACGAAGTCACTGGCAGCGGCGACGGGCTGTCTACGGACCTGAAGACCGACATCTCCACGCCGTTCGAGCGGGCGGTCATAAGCAGGTTCATGCACAACAACGTGTCCACGGCCGACATGTGCGCCGCATCGGTCACCGCGGCCTACATGTGCTTCGACCCAACGTTCGGCGGAGGATCCAGGTCAGGCGCCGGCCTATGCTCAGCCGTCGAGCTGGCTGACGGCAGGCTTGTGGTGAGTTTGTGTAGGTTTGGGGATGGCCGGGGCTTCTATGGCTGGGATGACATGTTGTCTATCAGCAGGTCTCGAAACAGGTTCCTGTAGTCCACTGGGTCCCGGACGCTCGCCTCAGCAGCGACCTCGTCGCACTCGAGCGGTGGGGAGATGCCGAGCAGCGCACATATGTAGCTGCATGTGGTGGCCTCGTGCTGGATGACCAGCGTGCTCTCCAGGTCCGGGGCGACGGATGACAGCATGGCGCATGCCTGGCCCCAGAACCCGCAGTCGCAGCTGACATCGGAAAGCTCCCGGAGCCAGGCCGTCATGGCCATGGAGACGATGAGCACCATGTGGCTGGAAGCGTGCGGCAAAGCCTTGAGCGGGGCCAGGTACTTGAGGGGGCCTGCGCGCACCACCTCGGCCGAGGCCAGGGCCGCCAGGGCTGTCAGAGCCCAGCGGTTCGGCTGACGGGCCTGGATGTAGCGGGCGACATGCTGCTGCGAGACGCCGCAGTCCAATATCAGCGACACCTCCTGCTGCG
The DNA here is from genome assembly GCF_964638095.1 of Poromitra crassiceps. NCBI lineage: Eukaryota > Metazoa > Chordata > Actinopteri > Beryciformes > Melamphaidae > Poromitra > Poromitra crassiceps. Next base: position 181,301 of record NW_028152082.1, read on the forward strand.
AGATGCTGCCGTCCAGTATCAGCGACACCGCCTGCAGCAGCTCCGCTGGGGCCTCGGTCGGTGGCTGCAGGGAGTAGGTCTTGGCAAGCATATGGGCCTGCAGCACCCTAGCTGGCGACGAGCGCGCAATCGTGCTGTACATCTTCATCATCTGGTTCTGGTCCATTTTTGAGTAGAAGTTGAAGTGCCTCCGGAAGGAGCTGTAGGCTATCATGAACTCGAACGCAGACAGGAGCACAGTCCAGGGCGTCTCGGCGAGTCGCTGCACGTGCAGCGCCGCACGGACGCACTCGGCGCAGGCCATGTCTGTGGCCCGCGCGTCGATACTCGATAACTTAAGCGACCTGGAGAGGGAGGGGGATGGGGCGGATGGACGAAGGTTCGACCCGGCGCAAGCTCGATCCTCATTCACCGTGTTCCGTCTTCTTTTCTCTCCCCAGCTCGTGAGCCTGGACGAGTTACAGATCAGGGACCTCGACCAAGTGAACCATGTGTACGCCTCGCTGCTGACCGCCCACGCAAAGCTCCTGCAGGTCTTGATGCCGGTCGTGCAGTGGAAGAAGGTGCCACTGATCATGATCTTCGAGCAGAACACCTACGTTAACGCGCTGGAGGACGTGAAGGGCCTCGTGCAGACTGCGTTGAACGGCTCCGGGCTGCGTCTTTGCTTCTATGCCAAGTGGTCGGCCGGGCACGACAGGTTCATGCTGGGTAAGCACGTGAGCAAAAGGGGCAAGGTGGACATGGTGCTCGCATGCGTCGACTACATCCGAAAGGACAAGCTGTGGTACTGCGACACGATCATGTCCCTCGGCTGGGCCGTGCTCGCGGAGGCCACGAGCAAGGCCGTCCGTCTCGCGGCCACCGTGGGCCGCCCTTGCGGCGCCGGCGCCGCCACGTCCAACATGCACATGGACGTGCACATGTACCGCAACTCGAGCCGGGGCCTCAACACATCCAACAGGCTGTTGGGCAACTTGCTCGAGGCGCCCGACCAGCTGACGCTGGCCAAGAGGACGCTGGCTGACACCAAGCACGTTGAGCACGGCAAGGAGCTGCTGGCGAAGCTGAGGGACGAGATGACCCTCGTCACCGTGAAGGAGTCGGACAAGGGGGGAGGCTGCACCGTCGTCACCGGCGGCAAGAGGTCCGTCGGCGGCGAGTATACCCGCGATGACGTGCTCTCCGCCCTGCTTCTCTTGTGCCACAGCCACGACGAAATTGTCACTAAGGCCCCCAACATACAGCTCCGTTCACACCACAGCGTCTGAGCCTGGGACCGTTGTGACGGTCGGGAGGTTTGTGGCGATTGTGAGAATAAAAATAAAAATAAAAATGACACTATTCTACAAGAATTATCAGAGTATGCTTGAGTTTGTGCACACACACACACCCTCCCTCATGAGTGCAATGTTCCTGTCCAGCCTGTATGGGGGGGAAGAATAAACAGATGACAAACGTGACCTCCTGTGTCTTTGTGTGTTTTATTGAGTTCAGCACTTTACACAACATTGAAATGAAAAACAGACGACAGTACAACATCTACACGAAATGCAAACAGCGACACATCTTAAGCTGTTGCAGCGGTGCCACCCCGTCGACGTCCGTACGCTGTCGTCCACTGACGAATTGCAGTGGTCCAGCCTACAACAAAGGCCGGGAATGGATATAAAAGGGAGCTGCGTTTTCCCAGTGTCTTTATGTATTCTATCGGTGCCTGCCCTGGGGTTGTGTCGAGCTTGAGGCATAGCTCTTGAGGTCTACGCCATGGATTACAAGGAGGTGAATGTTCCTGACGTGTACAAGGAGATCGCCCTGGTGGGCGAGGGCACTTACGGCAAGGTGTTCAAGGTGGTGGAGAAGGGTCGCTTGCAAAGGGTGCGTGCCCTGAAGGTGTGCACTTATATCGACGTCACCTCCAGTGCCTTCGACACGGCCGCCCCCCCCTTCAACCTGAACTTCGCCAGAGAGTTGTGCTGCCTTTCAAAGGTGTGCCCCCACCCCAACATCATGGCTTTTCACGAAGCGTTCATGGTCGCCGGCGTCCCGGACCTCGGCGGCAAGCGGTCTGCTTTCACTATGGACTACGTGCCGGTGACTATCCGTGATATGATAGTACAACGCACAGACAACAGGGTGCCGAAGAGCTTCGTAGCCAAGTTCTCCCGCGACGTGGCCTGCGGTCTGGCTCACGTGCACAAGTTGGGTATTATCCACAGGGACTTGACGCCAAGCAATTTGCTCGTCGAAACCGACCTGACGGTCAAGATATCAGATTTCGGCATTTCCAGGCTGGCCGACCACAACATGACCGGCGGGCTTGTCACACTAAACTACAGAGCCCCCGAGCTCCGGAGATACTGCCTGACCTACACGGTGGCCATAGACAACTGGAGCCTGGGCACGATGATAGCCGATGCTGTCGAGGGCCGGGAGATCTTCAGGCCAAGAAACACAAACAACTCAAACAACGAAGACGCAGAGCTAGCGATGTTCGAAATAGTGCGCAAGGTGGTAGACCTGCCGGGCCACAAGGACTCGGTCTTAGCCCCACACAAGGTGATACCCACCGTAATGAAGGACCCGGTCATCAAGGACGTCGTCTTTGCCCTGCTGCAGCCCGACCCCACGCAGAGGATGACAAGCCAACAGCTGCTCGACCACAGAGGATGGGGCCAACTGGCTAAGATGACGGTTGCCGAGTCGGACTGGGTCCGACTCCTGCACCAGGACCGACTCCTTCACAGGAGTCGGGACAAGTTCAGCCTCCTGGCATGCTCCTAGAGTTTTTGATGTACCCTCCTGTGTATATAATTTCTGCTTTCCCAATCCTTATAACCTTTATAATAAAGATTGCCTCTCTGTGGGAATTGCGTTTACCTCTGTCTATCTGTCTGTGCCCCCCAACCCCATTAGAACAAACACAAACACGCACACGGACACACAGGTGGTTGTTTTCAGGTTCATTGTTTATTACTACCGGTCATAGAGTACAGTCACACAGGACAGAGCCGAGTATGAGCGGCGTAGAGCCGCAAGCCTCCCCCGGTATCGTCAGGTGTACGCTTCCTATGCCGGTGAGCTACCCCACCACAGAGCGCCGACCGAGGCTGGGTCCAGGACGGTCTGGCGGATGAATTTGTCGATGTCTCTCTGAGACCCGGACAGGGTCACTGTCCCCGTTTTCACTGTCGCGGACTCGCTGTGCTTTCTGCCCGAGAGTCTGCAGATGGCCTCCAGCGTTGCCTCCAAGTTGTTGAGCCCGACGGCCTCTGCGTACTTCCGCTTGAGCATCGTGCGGCTCAGAAGGGTAGGGCACATGGAGATGTACATCTCACCCTGCGCCTCCTCGCTGAGCTCAAACATTGTATACTCGTGCATGGCCGTCCGCACGGCTACTTCAATTGTCTCGGGATGCCCGTGGCCGGCGTCACCGACCGGCGTCACGGTGATAGTCCGGAATCGATCGATCGTCTTCAGTTGTTGCTTGCTCATCAGCAAGACGTCCGACAGACCGCTCGCATCCGCGTCTCCTCCCGCCATGTAGATCAGGTCGGGCGTGAACCGGTACCTGGTCAGGGACAAGGTCGGGTCCCCACCGACCAGATCGCGGGGTCTGGCGAACTGCTCCCTGCCGGCTCTCACAGCGACCTTTAAGGGGCGGCCCTGCGCCACCTCCAACAGGACCTCATTGCTCGCGGACCCAAGCTTGACCCCGGTGTTGAAGTAGACCAGGTGCTGTGACCGCTGGCGAAGGGCCGCAAAGGCCACGAAGATCAGCAGGCTTGATGCCACAGCATACATCTCCTGGAGCTTGAAGTTGTTGTATTCTTTGGCCAGCTCCTTGTACACACCGATGCCATTCTCGAAGACCGCCTTCCCCGTCGTAAGATCAGAGAAGACCTCCGTGTCCGGTATCACCGTGATGTGCGGATAGCGCCTCTGGGCCAGGCAGGCCAGGGTCAGCTCGTCCGCCACCAGCATTGTAAAGGTGCCCGAGGCGGCGCGCTTCTCGATCGCGTCGATGCGCAGCAGGAGCGCCTGAGCCTGCGGCCGTCCCACCGACACCGTGAAGTACAGCAGGTTCTGATGCTCGTGAGGCCATCTCGGCGACGCGGTCGCATTTGCCCAGCTGCGGGCCGGCCGCGCTGTGTAGCTCGACATAATCGACGTCAAACTGCCGTACGGCATACGTCCGCGTTAATGTCAAGCTACACAGCGCGGCCGGGCCGCAGCAGGGCCAACGCGACGTCGTGTCCAATCGAAGCTCCCGGACCTCGCGGCAGACAAGGTGATATAGCTGACGTATCACAGCTCTGACAAAGCTGTAAGCCTCCGCAACTGCTACCATCCTGTGTACCTTGTACAATAAACCTCTGTGCAACCCCAGCCCCGTGTGTACGTTTGTAATAATGAGAGAGTGACACAAAGACAGACAAAAAGGCTTGCTGATCTGAATATAATTCTTTATTGTGAGAAAAGACACAGATAGGCAGAAAGGACCATCGCAGGCCAAGAATGAGAGCGGTCACAGGTCGAGATCAGAGGGTTTGAGTACAGATAATTTTACTGCAAACATGAAGATCATAGGCAGACATGAGGACCAAGAACCGGAGGCTTAACTGGGGACTCGGATCGAGTCCGAGTTAAAAGGGGGAGGACGGCATACATTGTTGCTGTTGTTTCTCCAGGTCACAGGCCAGGCCCGTCAAGTACTCAGTGACAGGTTCAGTAGCATATTTGCCGACGACCCGGGATATTCCGCGCAGTCGAGGGCATGGTGGTCGGTCGTCATACGTGAGAGGTGGTTCGGGGTGTACAGTCGGCACGAGGCCATCCTGCTCCTGGTCCGGGAGGCGAAGCCCCGGCCGCCCCGTTGCGTGGCAGTTCTTCCTCTGGTCCTGCTGATGACACCTTCCGGGCAATTCCGCTGAGCTAGCGCCTGCTCCTCTTGCCAGATGGTCTTCGTGAGGGCGAAGGCTGGTATCAGCACCTCCTGCAGCATCCACGCCTTTATGACGGGCCTGACCGCCTGGAATGCCAATATGTGCTTTCTGATGAGCCAGACCTGCCTCACCGCGGGCAGGTGGGAGACCTCCCGAAGCTCGTCGTCGATGGTCATGTCGAACATCTCCTCGACGAAGGGGAAGGGTTTGCTTTCGTCTAGCGATGTCGAGCACCGTTTCTTCGGGGTTATCATCCGCCAACGTTGCGTGTCCAGGATGCCCCGGAGCTCGGGGTAGGTGTCCGTACAACTGACGTGACCTAAGTGGCTCTGATCCGGGTACCACTTGTACCTGAGCTGGAAGCTGGGGATCTCGCCGCCTAGGCTCAAGATATCTTCTCGTAGCAGCTTGGCTGTCTGCAACAGCACTCCGGGGCTCAAGTCGGCCGTCATGACTACTCGCGAGCAGACGAGGATGCATGGGGGTGGGGGGTCAAGTGCCCCAGAACCCTTCTGGCCCTTGTATATATAGCCAGAGACAGGGTTTGTAGGAGGTTCTAGACACCGCTGCCACTCCCTGTGACAAATCTCCGGGCCTCCTGTGTTGTTAAGGCACGTGGCGTCGTCGCTGTCTTCAACAACCCTTGGCGGGTGCTACTGGGGCCGAAGTCGGCCGTCATGACTACTCCGGAGCAGGCGAGGACGGGATTTGGTCGGGTGTATCGAGTATACAAATCCCGGGTTCGTTCACCGTTACCAACACAATCACCGGTACACACCCCAGCCCACATGTGCGGCGGAGACAAATGTGTGTTATGTGGACGTTTGCGCACCAATTGGTGCATTTTTAATGCAATGTTTTTCACATTAGGCCCGGAGCGCACACGAGGTAGCACATCGGTTCATTGGCTCGGGTACATAAGCACACACCCACACAAGAGTATTTCAGTCACATCAGTGTTTATTCAGATGTACATGTCAAAAACACAATACAAACATCCTATTTGGTTTCTGTAGGATCGGTTACCAGGCCCATGAACAGCACTGTCCTCTTATCGCTCTTGTGCTGCGGCCTGGTGATCACCCACACGAAGGGCTGGTCGACCTTGAACACTTTTGGTCTTTCGGGTTTGATTCGGTAACTGAAAGAGGTTGCAAACGTGGTGACGGCTGCCGCTACCGTGCCCTCCTCGTCCACATCCACCGTGCACACCTGCGTCGTGGAACTCTCCCCGTCGGCCACCTGCACCTCCAGTTCTTGCATGGCACGGTTCAGCTGCAGTGTAGATGTGGTTTTCCACTTGGGTAACTCGACGGTGTATTCGGATGCTCTATGCGTGCTGTTAATTATCTTCAGGTAGTCTAGGAAGACTTCTGCGCCCAGCGCCGTGGATTTCAACACTTGACGCATGGTGCGCCGGTCATTTTGCTTGGGTATCAGTATGTGCATGCAGGTCTGATCATTGCCTGTGTAAGGCAAGTGCAAAACCCTTAGATGGTCTAGGTCTTCGTTCACCAGGGTCTGGGTTTCATCGGTTTCCTTACGAACCATGGTGCACACATCTCTATTACCCGCTGTTGTGCCTGTCCGGAAACCCGTAACTTTGGTGAGCGTCGGGTCGAATCTCTCGGCCCAACTGCCCTTGAAGTAGATAGCGTTCGACACTATCAGAGCGGCTGACGGGGCCCACGTTTGTGTAGACAGCACCTCCCGGATCATGCCCCTGGTGTTAGCGGCCGCAAAATCGTTGAAGTAAGCCACCATCTGCCGCACGTCCTCGGAACCGCACACCGGCTTCACAATAACCGCCATACCGTGGGCTTGCATCTCGGCTTGCATCTCGTCAGGCATACGGGTCTTGTCAGAGGCCCAGACCATGTTCGCGAGGGATAGGGAGCTGGAGATTCCGAGGTCGGTCGAGAACCCTTTGCGAGCAAGTTCTTCACCTGTCCAAGTGGGTGGCTCTCGGCCAGCTCGCAGAGCCGCTACAACCTTATTGCGCTGTAACACGATATTGGCAACCTCCGTGATACCCAACGGGCTTAGGCATATGTTTATCAACGAGTCCTCGCTTGCCAGGTGCCGGAGGAATAAAGCTGAGACCGAATCCATTGCTGTTATCCTGCTCTGTATGTGTGTTTGTGTGCACGTCCTTATGAGAGCACACACATATATATGATGTTGGCCGGACACCATAAACTTTAAAGGGTGGGGCAAAACTGACTTTTTCCAGCACGGGCCGTGTATGGGGCCGAGAGAGCGCGCGCGAGGGCTTGACAACATTCCAATGGATACATTTTGCGAGACACAGAACCGTTTACAGCTTGCTATCATCTTATCTATTGTCTTGAAGGGGAAACTTAGGATCGCCTCAGCATCATGGCTACTAGGGAAGGCTTTTTTAAGATGTTTGGCTCTGAAGAGCAAGTCCGGTTCGTCACGCGCACCAAACAAACATTGGATTCCTCTGGCTACTACTGGGGTTGTCTGACTGCAGACACAGCGCACCTCAAACTTCGAGATGTCCCTGTAAGAACTTTCCTGATCCGGGACAGTGCGCACGAGGATGCCCTTTTCGCACTGTCCTACCCATACATTTTTGTCATTGATCAGTTGTCCACAGAACCCGTATTGTTAATGCAGCACAGAATTCTCAGAGGAGACCGAGGTCTCCCGGAAGCATTTTATAAATGTGACCTAAACACCATAGAATTATGTTTTGTCAGATGCATTTTTGTCAGGGGGAGGGGGGACCACGGCTATATTATGGCAGAGCAGAGAGGGTCTCAGTTCAGAAGGAGACGGAGGCATCATCTAGTCCTACTTTAGTTTATCGTTGGTCGCTTGCACACTCTGGTCCTGGCTCACTGTTTTCATTCTTGCTGTGGCACGAGAGCAGGAGCGAGCCCATACCTCCGCGCCATCTTCACCCACGGCTGGACGTCGCAGGACGACATCTACGTAGATGTCCGGCACCGTGTCGGAGGACGCGATGGACACCATCCCGGTGACCGAGGACAACGTGAAGAAGGCGCATGCCGTCCTGTTGGCCGTCGGAGGAGAGTGTAACCCTTCCCACGGTGAAAGAGAGAGGATTCGGGTATACGATCCCAGTGCTGAGCTCTGGTTTGATTTACCAAACAGTGAACTTGGGCTTTGCCAATCTTGCAATGTCGTCGCTTTCCTAAATGACTTTGTCTACTGTGTTGGCGGCATCGCAAACTATGGTGAGCACGCCGGCAACAGCCTCAACAGAGTAATGAAGTTCAACCTCCATACCCGTACTTGGCAGGATGCGGCAGCCATGCATCATCCTCGCTATGGTCACAGCGTGGCAGTACTGAATGGCCGTATCTATGCCATGGGAGGCTACGCACACAACAAAATGAATCAGGACAGTGTCGAACGCTATGATCCTCAGACCGACAAGTGGACTCTGCTCCCACCTATGAACAGGAAGCGATCGTCGGCCAGCGCCACAGTACTGAACGGCAAAGTGTACATCTGCGGTGGTCTAAGTGATCGGGGACTGGTGCGCACAGCTGAGTGCTACAACCCAGACACCGACCGGTGGACGAAGATCCCCCGCATGAGCGTCGAGCGTGCCGACTTGGGCGTCATCGCATACAGACAGCGCGTCTACGCAGTGGGCGGCCACAATTCGGGCGGACGTCTGCGCAGTGCTGAGGCCTACGACCCGCTAACCGACACGTGGAGCGCCGTGCCCGACATGCGGGAACCACGCTGCGAATTCGGCATTGAGGTGGTGGACGACCAGTTGTTCGTATGCGGAGGAGAAGGAGAATACCCCGACAGCTCCAAGGTGGAACGCTACGACGGGAGCACCAATGAGTGGCACGAAGCCTGCGGGATGGGGATCCGAAGCTTTGATATCAGCTGCTGTGTGTGTCCGGAGCTTGCTCTACGAATGGACCCCGTGGTCTAAAGCTTCTCTGTCATAACCTGACCTGTGAAATGTTGTGAAGAATGAAATAAAAACGCATACTCTGATGATTCTTGTAGAACATTGTTTTTATTTTTGTCATTGGTCAGTTGCCCACCGCACCCATATTGTTAATGCAGCACAGAATTGTCAGAATAGACCGATTCTCGCTTAGGAGTCTGACTATCTGTATTTCTTAAACTACAACGTAGGGGTAGGCACACACTAGGCCTGCGCGTGAGTGTGCTTTCACTGACGTTACACAAATTAAAATGTTCTTAGCGATACCGCAGGCGTTTGTGTGAGGAAAACAAAATGTGAAAACATGAATGAAACCAATACAATTTTAAATGAATGTAGTGTGTGTGTGTGTGTGTGTGTGTGTGTTGCGGTCTATGAACCTAGGCTCGGTCTGCGGGCTTCTGGGGCCTCGGACAGAGCGGAGTAGAGGACTGTGATCCTAGAAATGAGCAAGGGGCCTCTGGGGCCTCATGGCTGTACAGACATGAACTAGATGTGTTTTCAAGCCCTGCTGTGTGTGTCTGTGTGTCTGGATTCGGCCGATGGCTCTGAGAGTGCGATTGGGTAAATGAAGTGAACAGAAAAGAAGGTATGCTTTGATATTTTTATTTTTATTTTTTTATTCTAGATTATAGAGACATAGACAAGCCAGTACACACTAAAGAGTTGTGTGTATATCTCTGGCGGCTCAGACGCGTTGTCGAGCGACATGGACGTTTAGCACGGATCTCAGAGTATGTCAGCCAGTAACGCGAGGCGCACTGATCCGGTGCACTCGTTGGAGAAGTACTGGTTGTGGAGCAGCGCAGATGTGTCGCCCGCGTCTCCGAGCAACAGAGGCCAGCTGCACGCACACATGCGCACACAGGTGCACTGTGACCTCCTGAAAACCTTGTGGTTGGACAGGAACTCAGACAGTTCCTCGTGTGTGGCGATTGGCAATGTGTGGGTGTCTGCCGAGTAGCCAGGATCTGGGTCGTGGTCCGCACCCTCATAGTACGGCATCAGAGCTGTGTGTATATCTCCGGAGGCTCGAACTCGTTGTCGAGCGACAAGGCCGGCTGCGGCAGGAGAAGATAGACAGGGATCTAGCGCTGCAACGTCGGGGATATGGGGAGCCCTGTGCGTATGAGTCGTGGGGCGCAGGCCTGCGCGAGACGGCCGGCTTCCGAGGGCTAGCATACACGGCGCAGAACTCTGCTGAGTATCGATGACAGGCGCTGGTGCGGGAGACGTAGGCTGAGTCGTTGAGATGGCCAATCGTACCCGACGACTCTGTAAACTCTCGCTGCCTTGCAGGCTCCTTGACCTGACCCTCATGTGGTTGGTCTCTGCGTCGGGGTGGCAATGTCGATGACGGCAAAATGAACCCGTCCTTTTCCTTGTACCTCCTGGCTCTCAACTCCTAAGGACCCTTATAGCCCTTTCCCCCTAGGCCTGTCTGGGTTTGGTGCAGCTCTTGGATCTGAGAAACGTTTCTGCTGCGTCTTCACAGATAGGAAGCTTTTGGATTATATAAAAGTTACGCTAAAGGATCACCCACTTTATACCTCAAGGGCGAGGCTCATCCCTCCAAGTCTGCCTGAGTAGGCTTGGCATCAGGGGCCATGGCGAAAGGGTCCTATCTATTTAGCCCTTCCAGAGTTACTAACCATGCTCGTGGCGACAATGGGGCACGGACAGTCCATGGGTGTCTGGGACTTTCACGTGGAGGACTGGGAACGCTTTGGCATTATAGCCGGCTCGGGCCTGGTGTGTACTGCGCTGCTTCTGATTGTCATGGCCCTAATGTGGGTCACCCGCAGTGCTTTGGAGCTGCGAGCCCGGCGCTGTCCCGCTCGCCCTATCTACCTCGGACCGCCCATGCAATACACGGCCGTCTACAGGCCGACGACAACGACGATGATTCCGGGAGTGGAGAGTGACGACGAGACTGTCTGGGATGAGAGATCGCCCTCCGTGTCGTGACAACGGCGGCGGAGAAGGAGGAGGATGATGGGACGCCAACCTTGAGGCAGGACCAGAGTGTGCAACTGACCAATGACAAAAATAAAAACAATCTACTACAAGAATTGTCAGAGTGTGTGTTTTTATTTTATTCTTCACATTTCACAGGTTATGACAGAGAGAGGCGTTAGCCCGGGTTGTACATGTACATGGGGTGAAGTGGTACAGCAAGCTCCTGCTGAATAATAATCTGAGGACCTGACACCCTTGACCGAGTCGCGGAAAACCATACAGAATTCCCAAGTTTTCACAGGGGTACTGTATACAAGGGTTTCACACAGTATATCAAAAGAGGGTTTCATAGTCCTTTCTTGTGCTCTCTCCTCTCCTTGTGCCGTACGCCACCTCCGCCTCCCCGGGCCCCGCTGCAGAAGAAGAGGTAGGCAAGGGCGGCGCTGATGCACGTACACCAGGCCATGAGCAGGGCGATGCTGATCCGCAGCATGGCCCCCCCAAACAAGCCCGACAGCCAGCCTCCGAAGATTTGACGGCCGGCCGATATCTCCTCGTAACGTTTGTCGTACTCGGCCAACGTCTTGGTGATGTTCTCAACGTTGCCGCGTATGTCGTGCAGCCGAACGCTGGTGTTGATGGCCTTGAGTATGTTGAGCTCGGGCGACTCGGGCAGGATGTCCTTGAGCAAGTCGGCGAAGGAGACGGGCCCTTTGGAGATGTGGGGCCTGGAGAAGGGCTTGAGTGGCGGTGTCTCGATATCGACCGACGCTGAGCCCTCGAGCCACGTGATCCTGTCGTTCTCGTAGCATATGCCCCTGTGGCAGCGGGTGCACGTGATGTCGCATTTGTCGGGCTCAGTCAGACATTCCGTGTACCTGGTGTGGATCTCGGGCTTGCGGCAGTAGCGGCCGTGGCACTCCGAAGGCTCGTACAAAGCGCCGTTGATGAGCCAGACACGGTAGTTGGGCCAGCAGGGCACGCCGTCATCTCTAATCTTGGGCATAGGTATCACGTCGCGCACCGTCGTCCTGTCGATGGTGCCTGGCACCGAGTGCAAGATAAAAAGCTTCCTGTCCCTGTACAGCGCAGCGCTCACAGTGGGGAACTCGCTCAAGCCCTGGTTGTTTTGGAACGCCGACAGGCCGCTGGGGCAGCTGCCGGAGCGCCGGGACGCAATCTCTCTCAGGCAGTTGGCCACGCCGCGCGCCACGAACCTGACGTGCATGGCCGCCTGTATCATTTCGTGCGTGATGCTCTGCGTCTGGGCATACCAGAGCTGGAAGCTGGCGATAACGGAAAACTTTTCATTGGTGTCCCTCAGGGCCATCTCGGTGTTCTGCTTTAGCGCGTCGCGCAGCATGGCAAAGTTGCGGTTGCTGATCTCATAGTTCTTCTTGAGGTTGGCCTCCTGCTCGTTCATGCGCCCGTCGATGAGTGCAATGTTCCTGTCCAGCTTGTTGCTGATCTCCACCTGCGTGCCCTGCACCGAGAGCAGCGTAGCTTTGGTGTCGTCAAGCTGCGCCTCTAGTCCATTGACCCTTTCAGAGACCTGGATGGCGAGGCCGAGGGCCGCGCCAGACAGGAGAAAGGAGATGAAGCGCTTATGGCGCCGTCGCCGATCGAGGCCGGGCAGCGGGGCCGCGTCAGGCACGATGTACATCTTGGCCTTCTCCTCCTGGGCCGCCAGCTCCTCTAGGCCCTCGCGCATCATCTCGCCGGCTCGCCGGGCGTCGTTTAGGATTACATGCGCCGAGTTGCACAGCTTGCCGTAGTTGATGCGGCAGGTACGGCTGCCGCCGCATATGGCGATGAGGCACGGCGTCAAGGCGCTCACGTCGTGATTGACGCAGCTCACGTTGAGGTTGATGTAGTCGATGCCCGGGGTAAAGTTCGACACAAAGTACATGTACTCAGCGGGCTTGACGATGAGCCCGCGCGAAGTGTCGACCACGGGTTTGTCCAGCATGTAGCCGTCGTCGACCATGGCCACGTTGACGCTCTGCGTCGACTTGCCGCTGTTGTACGCCTTGCACACCTTGTTGACCGGCGGCAGGTACTCAACGAGTGTGTCGCTGTCGAGGATGCCGACCATGTAGTGGCTGGGGTCCGAAGTGGGGATCATGGTGTTGACGTTCATGGCCAGCTGGGGCTGCCGGCTCGACTTGATGGCCTTGGCCGCCGGCGGGCCAGGCGTGCACGACGAGATCTTGTACACGTCGGCGATGTAGATCTTCTCGTAGCTGGTGCTGCACAGTTCCTTGTACGGCGTGTCGAAGATGCCCAGCGAGCCGTGCACTGAGATCAGGCCGGGGCAGATGAGGTTGTTGCTGATGCCTACGATGTACTGGGGGTCCATTACCCTCTTGGACCCCGAGCTCGGGTCCTTGTAGCCGTTCTCTGGCACGTTGACACGGACCTGCTGGAGCGGCTCCACGCCGCCCGTCGCCCGCCGAGCCCGCCGAGCACCCGCCCTACCGGAGACTAGGGAGATGCCCGCCGAGACTTGCTGCCGCTTCCAGTCACCGAGCCTGTGCACGGCGGCTGTGACGCCCGAGAGTGCCGGTGTGTGGGGCCTGGTGGTACGCTCGAAGTCTGCGTTGAGCGTCGAGATGACAAACTGGTTGATGCCTAGCGTCGTGGCCACCAACTCGGGGAGACGCTTGAGCGTATCGAAGGATGTGGAGCTTACGGTCACGTTTACCCAGGCCTTGCGAGCCCACAGGGTTGTGGCCGTACCGGAGCAGCACTTGGTCGCCTGGTCCTCCTCACACGTGTACAGCGGGTTGCTCTCCAGGTCGGCCAGCGGCAGGTCTGCGTCGATGACGTCGGACGCCGCCGCGAGGTTCGCTATCCGCACGCGACCCATCAGGTTGATGGTGAACACGAGCCTGTTTGCCCTGACACCCTTGTCAACCAGGGCGCTCATGTAGGCCAGGGCCCCGTCGTCCTCGGCTCCGCCGCCCGATGGTGCCAGCCAGAGGTTCTGGCAGCGCTCGGGCCGGTTCAAGTCGGCAGAGCCGGCGGGCACCAGGAACAGGTCGAACGCGGGGAGGAGAGCGGTGAAGTTGAGCCGGTCGAGCTGTGTTCGCTCGAGGGGTAGGCCGAGAAACAGCCGTTTCACTTTCCTCCGGCGCAGCTCACCTGCCAGGAGGTTCAGCGTCAGCGTGGGGTTCTTGTCGAGCGGGCACGTCTCCTCGCCCCAGCCGCCGATGTCGATCATGACGCCCGAGGAGAAGGCGGCCACCTGCACCTTGTAGATGACGTCGGCGATCTGGGCCGAGCTCGGGCTTGTGTTCACGCACACATCAACGGGCACCTTGAGTATCAAGGGGGTCAACTCGGCCACCTCGGCCGCCACCCGCATGTCCAGGGAGATGCGGAATTGCCCCTTGACGTACTCGGCGCAATCCACCGGCAGCATGGTGACGTCGCACGAGGCCGCGGCGACTGAGTCTCGAAGCTCCAGCGGTGTCGGCACGTAGTCGTGTGGCCGATTGGCCTCGGCGATGGAGCTGGAGAGTTCGCAGATGGCAGTGGGCGCTGACGTCTGGGGGTCGTTATTGGTGATGCCCCTGCCCGTGCCACCCTGGTCGTCGGCGCCGATGCAGAACCGGGCGCCGCCGGCCGAAAAGCACCGGTCTCCGAGCTGCGCGTAGCACAGGGCCATGTCATCCGAGGGCCCGGCGCCCACGTAACTGAGAACGCAAGCGTACACCGAGTTACGCAGCATGAGCACCTCGTCCGAGTCGAGCCACGCGGCATCCTTGCTGGCGTGCAGAGTTCGCCGCAGCACCTTGTACGCGGAACACTCCGGTCCCGGCTCGCAGTCGGCCATGGGGTCGTCGCCGAAGTAGTACGCGACGTTGCGCTCTTTGGCATAGAGCCTGATAGAGAGGGCGTTGAGCGGAGCGCTGCGAACGAGCCGGTCGGCGCAGCCAAAGCCTGCGGGGATCTCGACGCAGGAGCTCTTGCTCAGGCTCAGGACGTAGGCACCGAGGATGGTGCTGTTGGCCTTGACCGGCTCGCTCAGGCTCTCGCGGGGCCTCCAGCGGGCCAAGATCTTGCCAGAGCAGTAGTGTGTGCAGCGGTCCGTCGCGTCGTCGTACCGGCCCAGGGCGAGCGCGAAGCCTGTCTCGCTGGTGCCCTGGCACCAGCCCGATTGCGCGCTGCTCACAATCACATTGACCCAGACGTAGGGTGCGTAGCCATATGCGTTGTGGACCGCTCTAGTGGCGGAGGCAGAGGCGTGTGCGGCCAGAGAGACGCCTGCCGCTAGGGCAACGCTGATCGTCGCGCTGAGCCAGGCGGCTAGAGGCATGGGGTCGGAGTTGTTCACCGCGTGCGGCTCTAGTGGCTCCTTAGTAAGCACATTAAGATTTGTTTTACATTTTAAAGTCTGCTATATAAATTAAAGCCATTATTATTATTATTATAAGCCGCCGGGTTAGATCGGGCGGTTGTCGGTACCTCCTAGTCGGTCCCGTTCGTTCTGCGCTGACTTTTTGAGTGCCAGGCAGGTGCTCGCCAGGGCGTTGAAGTTCTTGATGGCGCTGTTGTAGGTCTTGACCATGTTCATGTCGGTCGCGAAGACAGTGCGGCCCAGCTCGGTGCGCACGCAGTAGAACCGCTGCCGTGACGTGGCGTCGGCCACGGAGTAGCTTTTGCCCAACAGGTCCATAGACATGTTGTGCATCACGCCCAAAACGTTGCCGTCGTGGCTAGTGTGCAGCAGGTGCGTGTTGATGGCCGCGGTGCTGAAGCACAGGTCGAGCGTGTCGAGGAAGTCCTTAACCTCGTCGGGCTTGAGGGCCTGGAGCGAGTCTAGCGTGTTTTTGTCGAGCCTGCGACACACGCAGCACTCTGCGTCGCACAGCAGCTCCTGGCAGTCTACGGATGCGATTGTCTCGCCGTTGAGCGACAGGTACAGGCCGGGGTATTCCTTCCTCAGGAACCTGCCGCGGGCATCGAGCTCGGCTGCGGCATCGTCCTCGCAGCGTGGGGAGCAAAGCTCGGCGGGCAAGGGGAAGCTGAACGCCTCCGCCACATAGCCCGGGTCGCCCGAAGGGTCGGGCCTGCGAGCATTACTAACGGGTGGCGATCTGTCATCTTGCGACGGCGACCGGCTTCTTTCCCTGCCATGACTCGATCCATGGCGAGATGAACCGTACGTCGGATACGGCAGGAGCGAAGAGGCAGAGTCCCGGGAACGGCCCGGGCGACGATCCATCGGAAGGCGTGTGTGCGTATATCGTAGGCAGCTCGTCTGAGGTGCGTGGGGGCGCGCTGATGGCCTCGCCGGGTGTCAGGTGGGGAAACTGTGTGTTGCGCACGTCGGACAGGAACGTATTGTGCGTCGTCGACAGTAAGTACTGCAACAGGTGCAAGGTCCGGCTGGCTCCGTCCTTCAACACGACGCAGGCACTCTGCTACTTACTTACTTTGCAAAACCTGCCGCTGCACACATCCGAGTCGCTGATGCAGCTGGTTACGGTGTTGGCCGCAGAGAACCTCAACGCGCCAAAGTGGCAGGGCCGCTTTTGCACAATCGAGAACGTGAGCCACATCTCGCAGGAGGCCCTCCGGCTGCTGCTGTCGATCGACGTCGAGTTCCTCTGGGGCGACAACGTGACGGTGGACCTGACCCCCGGAGCCTGATGGCCGAGGTGCGGAGAAAAGTAGGTCCCCTGTTCAGCGAGGATGAAAAATCCATGTACGTCAAGCTCACCAGAGCAGACGAGCGGCGGGCCATCATCGATCGCGCCACCATGACCCTGACCGACTATGTGGATCGGGCCAACCCACGCTTCCCGACCAACGCCGAGCTTCGGTCGGACGAGTCGGTTTTCGTGCCCGTGTTCTGCGCCGAGTGCTACGGCACCACCCAGGAAGACTACGACGGTGCCCTCGACTCGATGGTGTCGAGCGCGGATGCCACCGGCGAGTTCATTGTCGGCGTGTGCTGCGTGTACGGCGATGACGGCTCGGAGCCGAGCCCGGAGTCACGCGTTGTGTACAAGATCCACAACGACCTAGCCTACTCGGGGACCTGCCACAGCCAGCCGGGCAAGGCTACCTTCATGCACGACATGAGATACGAACTGGGTGCTGTTAAGTGCTACTGGCACGTGCACAGCCGGAGCAGGGACAAGAGCTTCCTCTTCAGCTGCGTGCAGTGCAACCGGGACGAGTACACGGACACGGTGATGAAGTTCATGAAGGATTGCTGCGTCGAGCGCAGCTACAGCCTGGGCACCACGGGCGAGAACTCGATGGGGCCCGTAACAGATGAGTGCAGCTTTGTCACGGTGCCCAAGAGGCCCGCCTGCTTTTGCGAGGTGTGCACCAGTGAGTCGCTCGGCGACACTATGAGGTCCCGGGGCTTCTCGACGGTCAAGGACAAGGCCCTCGACGCGGGTCTCTCAGTCTCGTCTGAATCCTCGACCTCGCCAGCGTCCTCGGCCCCGGAGCGCAGCGAGCCGACGATCGCGGCGCTGACCAACGTAGTGTCCGGGCTCAAAGCACAAATACATGTACTAACGCAGCGCCTTGATGATCCGGGTCATCCCGAGAGTCTCTACAACAGGTACGGCGCACAGGAATACTACAGGCGCACGGGGAACAGGCCAAAGCTCTGCGCAGGAGTACTACCGATATCAGCCCCCTCAGCCGCAGTGACCGAGGGACTACACATGGATGGCGCCGGCGGGAATGAAGTGGTCTCCGTTCTAAAATTGCTGATTGAAAAGCTGCAGCAGCAAAGTTCTCAGATCAGTCCGCAGCAACAGCAACAGCAACAAGGTGGTACGCTCCCCCCTCTGCCGTGGCAGCCGCTGGGCCAGACCCAGCTGGCCCAGCCACCCCAGCTATCCCAACAGCAGCTGCCCTTCTTGTCTCAGGCTACGTTACAGGCTGTGAGCCAGCAGCAGCCATACCAGCAGCCGTACTATCCGCCGGCGTACCCATCGCTCCACCAGGATCAGGCCCCAGTCCGGACGCTTGCCCTGGAGCGCAAAGAGCACTCTCAGGTGGCCTTCGACATCAGCTCGCTCACGCCGGAGCAGAGGGAGCAGGTCACCATCGATTACTTCAAGAGACAGAAGCGGGAGGAGGAGGATGCCAAAGATAAGACTAGGCTGCTTCAGGCGGTCAAACGGGTCCTGGATTCAGACACCGTCAACCCTGCTGACGACGCCTTGGCCAACATAGCCAACGGCGTGCCCTTCAAGAGACAGAAAAGGGCCTGCGTCGGCGGCGACTCCGAAGACAAGCGGGGGAGACAGAGCACCTGGGCCTCCTCCTCCTCCTCCTCCTCCCCCTGCTCAGGTGCCGAGGTGGCATCAGGAGCCGCCGAGGAACACCGTGACCCCGATCCGCCCGCAGCGCAGACCGTTCCGAAGGCCGTGTTCCAGGCTCCTGCAGCACAGAGCGTTCTGAAGGCCGGCGTCCAGGCTCCCGCCGCGCAGACCACTCAGCCAGCAGTGAACCCGACACAGAGATACATCGATGCGGTAACCTACAAGATGACCTGAGCGGAGTTTTGGATAGTGTTGTATCTCGTGCTATGTCCTGTGCCTTGTCTTGGTGGTATGGTTAGATTGTAAACTAAAATAATAATAAAGAATAACAATAACACGAGTTGCCTCCTGACTACCTGATTGCCTGCGTCTGTGTGTGTGTGAGAGAGAGACCGATGAGTCTGAGTGCATGCGAACAAGCTTCACAATATTGACAGTGGTTACGTGGCCTCGGTGCCCAGAGCCCTAGCATGCAACGCTTCAGAAAGAGAAAGAAGGTTGACGTGACCGACATGAGCGGAGACCTCAAACGGGTCGTGGACCAGTTGAAGGCCAACGTGCTCGAGCTCACGACCCAGCTGGGGGCTGAGCGTCGCCGGGGCGATGCTTTGGCGAAGGAGTGTGAGTTGTCTAGGGAGTCTAGGTCCGAGACGGCTCCGACGGCTGCTGCCAGCACCGAGCAGGGGGTCGAGCTCGATATGTGCAAAGCTGAGCTAGAGAGCGTTAGGGCCGAGCTGGAGCGCGTCACAACCGAGCGCGAGAGCCTGAGGATCACACTGTCGCAGCACAGACTGAACTCTCAGCCGACAAAGCCTGCCTCGGACAGCCCCGAGCACGCCAGAATGCACGACTGGACTGGGCGCATGTACCTGAAGGTGACCCTGCCGAGCGACTACAGCTTCAAGCCAGGCCAAAAAGTGACACCTCTCGGCGTGATGCAGAAGCTCTTCGACATACGGCATGCGGGCAACAAGGTAGGCATCACGTTCGGCCTGCTGTTGGAGATGCTGAACGTGCGCTTGGCCGTCAGCTACAAAGATTGGTACAATGCCCACTTTGGCTTCCTGGCCAGAGAAGATCATCACTTAGTGGCGGCGCACATCGACAGCGACGCGTTCGCCTGGCTCCTGTTCGAGTACGGCGTCCAGGCGATCACCATCGACGTCCTGACGGGCCTCATAAGCACGGCGCCCGTGAAGAGCGGCACCACCAACATGATTGCCGGCCTACACGGACGGGTCTACGCGGTGGCACTGGCGCTGTTCCACGAAGCCGTGAACAAGTCTAGCGAGCGGTTCAAGCCGCACCGCGAGCATGCTTTGAGCGTCCGCAAGAGGGAGGGACCGGTCTACGTACCACTCGACGTACTGTACGAGGAGCCCGAGCCAAACTGCAAGAGCCGGTTGCTGGTCACCGTGCTCGACAATCTGATGGGCCGATGTGCGCTGGCCCCGGCTACGGGCGCATCGAAGGCGGGACCGGTCAGGACAGACGATCCACTCGGCATAGACTCTTCGCTGGACCTGTTCATGAACTCGCGCGGGCTCTTCGGCGAGGCGGGCAAGAAGAGGCTAGGGCTGTTTGGGTCCCAGCAGCCCGTAGGCGGGCCCTATCGCCCCCTCGACGCCTCGGCGGCCGAGGACTCTAATAAAAACCGGGCGCCTTTTGGAAAATTTAGTTATTTCGGGTGAAGTATGGAGGCTATCGCGAAGACCTTTCGGGCCTCGTCGCCAGCGTCCCATCGGCGCAAGAAGGCCCGTTGCGAGCCCCGGGACTTGTCGCCCTCTCTCTCCTTCAGCTCGATGCGCCAGTCCGACTCCTCGCCTCGTCCACCGACACCGTCGACCTCTCCGTCCGAGAAGGCCTGTCTCGAGCCCGAGGATGGGAAGACGCGTGCCCTGCTAGCCCTGTCGCGCTACTGCCAGGAGCAGTGGGTGGCGTCGACGATCGACCTACACCTCCGCAGGGGCAACAAGCTGACTATGACCCTGCTGAGCGGCGACGCAGGTTGCGGCAAGAGCTACGCCATCTCGATGCTGCGGGAGCGGCTGACAGCGATGGGGGTTAGCTGCCAGGTGTGCGCCATGACCAACAAGGCTGCCACGACGCTGATGGAGTCGACTGGCTGCAAGTCAGTGATGACCTTCCACAGGATGATGGGCTACAAGAAGGGACTGCTCGCAGATGGCCTGTCGACAGAGGACTTTGTCAAGGCCTACCAGGTCATGTACCGGCCGCTCGTCGACCGGTTCCAGCGGCTGTGCGAGCGGGACCTGGAGTCGGACGGCTCGCGCCGCCAGAGGCACCCGACGTGCTCGCGTCTGACGCCGGAGTCGTGCGCTGTGTGCTGCAGGGAGTTCGAGAAGCTCAGGGCGAAGCTACCGATCCTAGCGAGCTCCATGAGTGACGCGCCGCCCTTCCTCGGTGTCAATGTGCTGGTGGTGGACGAGTATGGTATGTTGGCCGAAAGCGAAGTGGACAAGATGCTGAAGTGCCTTGCCCTGTTCTACGGGCCCGAGCGAGGCCCCCTGATAGTGCTCGCGGGCAGCGTGTCGCAGCTTCCGCCCGTGGGCAATGTCAGCCGCATCTGGGACCGCGGCCTGTTAGAAAGCAAGTTGGCCGCGACGACGCCACTGTTTGTAAACCGCAGGCAGTTCCGTGACCCAGGATACTCGGAGGCCATTACGTACCTGCAGTTCAACACGGTCACGGCAGAGTCGAAGCGCATCTTCGAGAGCCTCTGCGACGTGACCTCAGAGCAACTCATGGCCCCGGCCTACTGCCCCGACAGCTTGCGCATCTTCCACCAGAACAGGCAGCAGGCTGAGTACTCCACGGCGTTCATGAAAGACACCGAGGCTCGGCTGGGTACCACCGCAGTCGCACCCAAGCACCTGAGCCTGAGTAGACGCGGCTCCAAAAGCACGTGGTACGAGGCCCTTAAGAACGCGACAAAGTCCACCCCGAAGCTGTTCGCTCTGCCGCCCTACAACAACGAGTTCAAGCCCAAGCCAGAGGACTACCTGAGGGTGCGAAAGCTGTGGAGCGGCTGCCGCGTCGGGCTGCTGTGGTATGCGGGCGGCCGGGGCATCACGGTCAAGGATCCCGAACCCTACAGTGTGCCAGGCAGAGGTGGAGACGACCGCGCTGCGTCTGTCAGGGACACGGAGGGTACGGTGGTTGGCATCAGGCTCAACAATAGGAAAAACTACTACGAGTTCACGGTACGGGGGCTGCAGAGCGGCACCAAGTACCTGGTGTCACCCGTGGAGTTGGAGTACCTGGGCTGGTCCGTGTGCACCCACCCGCTGTCGTGTCTGGTGGCGATGAACACCTACGAGGTTCAGGGCTGCACAGTCAGAGGCGACGTGCTCTACCACCCTCCGATGAACTTCGACTACTCATTGATCAAGCCGTCTGTGTATGTGGTGCTGTCGCGCGTCG
Organism: Poromitra crassiceps; assembly: GCF_964638095.1. Classification (NCBI taxonomy): domain Eukaryota; kingdom Metazoa; phylum Chordata; class Actinopteri; order Beryciformes; family Melamphaidae; genus Poromitra; species Poromitra crassiceps. Next base: position 202,912 of record NW_028152082.1, read on the forward strand.
CAACCCGGGAGAACATCAGGATGACCAACTGCAAATTCGTCTCCTGCAACCTGTACCCCAAGGAACTGGTGGAGTACAGAAAGAGGGTCGAGATGGCCTACGTCTCCCGAGCCCACGTCGCCCGAGCCCACTTAGGAGGCCGACGAGGCCAAACGGGCATTGTGAGCTGAGGAGGCGGCGGCATCGGCGTCCTCGCTCTCCTTATTCTTCTTCAACTAGCGAGGAGCTGGGCTCTCAGTTCCGAGATGGAAATGGGGGAGACGAAGTGGCATGAGCTCAGGCTGGACCAACTGCTGTGCCTACCGTCGTCTGTATCCCTCGGCGAGCCGTCGCCCCACTCGCTCGACGCGGGGCCGCCGTCGGCAAAACAGCAACAAGGACTGATCGATTACGTGCTGACGACGTGGTGCCCCTGGTTCTCCCGCGAGTTTGGACCACTGGCGGACAGGGATACTCACATGCTGACGTACCAGATGATGACGATGCATACTCGGTGCGAATCCCCGGTCCGCTGGGAATCGGTGATGGCTGCAACAGCATTGCTTGTGACACCCAACCAGCCCCTGGGACCGCGTCGTCAGGACAGCGAGCTGGGGCGCCGGTTCCTGTTCTCTACTAACTGGGACCTCGACGCGAGGCCGTCGACCAGCCTCAGAAATGAGCGGAACCAGAACTCTGAAGCCTGTGAGGCTGTACGTCAGCCGTGTTTCCTCCGTGTCTGACGCCCAGTACACGTACGGCTGCTACAAACTGGCACCCAACCGCGTGGGCCTCCCCGGGGGGCTGTTCCACTTCACCTCGGGCCAGGAGAGCTACCTGCCCACGCTTCACGGCCAGACAGCCGACGAGCTCAAGCACTACAAGGAAGTGGCGGTGAGCGTAGACAGGAGCTCCCTCTACAGCAGACCCGTGCTCACCATGCCGCACTATCAGCCGGTGGAGCTCATCAACACGGGCCACGAGCCGCTAAGGCAGAGCGACCACTTCACCGTGCAGTTGCCCAACGCAGAGGACGTAAAGGCTCAGCAGCTCTACGTCACGAAAGGAGACTTTGCGCGCGTGTACAGCGACTCGATTAACGAAGGAGTGTGGGGAGGTCTGCTCGCCACCAGGAAGGTGGCGGGCGAGGGAGACCCGGTGGAGGAGGTGATACGGGAGCTTGAGTGTAACCCGGAGTTCGATACGATGAGCCTGCTCTCGCCATACCTGCCGGAGGGTCTGTACTCGCTGCTGGATCTTGTCGCCACAGGCGGCCGCTACGGGGACATAAGCGCACAAACTAGGAATGACGCCGCTAATGTAGCCAACGTACACACTGTCAACAACGGCCAAATGCTGACGGTGTTGCTCAATGATCAAGCCGTGAAGCGCTTTGTAAACTCAGTGCTGAGGTGTGCTGTGAAATTCCTAGAGGGCGTGCAGGGCTTCGCTCGAGGGCAGGTGCTGCGCAGCGCCAGCCGCTACAACGACAGCTGGATTAACACCGGAGAGCGGTTTTCGGCCATCATACTGTGCTCTAGGTGGCTCTCGTGATCGGGGCAATCGCGGTGCGGCCGCGTCTACCTGCCTGTGTTTTGTGCTTTGTCTAGATCCTACCATATCCGTTGTATCGTATATGTGTGTCTAAGCTGTGGGGTAATCGTAATAAAAATCTGAACAAAATTGCACAAACCGAGTGTTTCTTTTCTTGTGTGTTTCCTTTTATTATCAGCATGATTACGTGACACATACAACTGCAGACAGTTACACTATACAGTAGTCCCACGTCCGTAGGGGGGTATCCGGTACTTCTTTTTTTGGTTGGGCCTGAATGTGGAGGGGCTCTGGAGGTTTATGTCGCGTTTGAAGAAAGTGTCCTGCGGGACCGGCTTAGGCAAGTTTCCCTGGATTCTGTGGGGTAGCTGCGTGACTGAGGGTGAAGTTCTCACGCCGCCGCCGACAGCTCCGGACACCGAAGCTGTTGAAGCTCTCGCAGTAGTCAAGGTCCCGGAACCTCCAGACTCCAAAGGGGTTGTCGAGCCTGCGGCAGGCTCGGAGGCACTCTGAGAATCTGAGTATCCTTGTCCCTGGCCGAGCGCGTGCCACCAGTCCACCGGGGCGCTCTCCAATGCGGTCAGCCACGTCTCCGGGAGATGCCGTCTCTCGGACCACCCGTACTTTTCGCCTTGCATGTTAGCTGGAGAGCGCGACGCTGGTGTGAGAGTATAGCCTGGCAAACCAGATGACCGTGTTGACGAGCACGAGGAGTGTGACGACGACCGATATGCACAGATCCAGCAGTCTGTCCAGGTCCATGGGAGGTGGGGCGGGTGGGTTAGCTCCCGCTGAGGTACACAGAGCAGATCCTCATCATAGTCCAGTAAATAACATAAGCCGGGGCGCCCAACAGCAAAGGGGCGGTCTCCGACATGGGCGCTGCTAGGGAGTGAGCCGTGTTGAGCAGCAGCACGGCAAAGACGAAGGTTTGCCAGAAGACCGAGTCGGAGCCAGGTGCGCGGTACGTCCCTAAGACGTCCGTCCTGTCCGAGGCTGAAATGGCCGTCACTGCGGAAAGCCTCGCGCAGAGCTCCCTCTTCCTCTTGCGCTCCTCGCCGAGTGCCACCAGGTCGTCGGTGTTGTCCGTAGTCAGCAGGGCAGCGTAGCGCAGCCCCGATATCTCATTGCACAGGCTGTCGAGATTGGCGCAAGCAAATTCCAGCAGTGACTTGACACTGGCGGCAAGAAATAAGATCCTATAGCCGGTCAGCCAGTGCGATCCGCTCGACACCAGTGAGTAGAGAAGGCACAGGGAGACCGTCAGGATCAGGTACGCCTGGGAACCGCAGGGCAGCGACGTCATGTAGGGCGGTAAGTTACGGCGGTCCAGGCGCACCGCTAGCGATCATCCGCAGCAGGCCGATGACGTTAATCCAGGTGAACACGAACACGGTCCAGCACAGGAGAGCGTCGGTCTGTCGCTCTCGCTCCGAGTGCAGCGCCGTCAATACGTAACTTGCCGCGAGGCTCACGACCAGCGAGGTTCTGTGCGTCCGCGGCACACAGGCCAGGGGCGACGCGGGTGCAGCGCCGTCACAGACCTCGGCTGCGGTTGCCGACGCAGTGATGCCGATCAGCATGGCTAGGCACACGGACATGGACCAGCACGCCTCGAGGGCTCCGCGGTCCGGGCCAGTCATCAGCCTGGTGGTGTGCGCTAGCACGGTGAAGATGACTATGCCTGTTGACAGCGTGTCGCAGATGTGGGCCGATGCAGTCTTGACGGTCCTCAGCCACAGGCAGGTCTTGTTGATCCAGCACACCTCGGGCGGCAAGTATAGCGGGTGGATGTCGAGCGTCGCTGCCCTGTTGCCCGAGACGGCGATCGAGAGCAGCTCCTGGTCGTTCAGCCTTCGCCGTAGCAGACCCAGGTCACGCATCATTGTCTGTGTCTTGGTTTCGTCAGTTTAGTCGGTTAATCTCAACGTCGGTCAGTTTCACTTGGACAACTCCCGGGCAGAGTCGGCTGTGTCGCCGGCCAGCCTCGAGTAGGCTTTGCTCGACGTCCAGGTGGCGAGTATGTCCGCCAGGGAGCCGTGGACTTCGGGCCTGTGAACGTGCCAGTCGGCCGAGGCCCTGACCGCGAACCGCCCCGCGGTCTCGGTGCCCACATGTAAGTAGTGGACGCAAACGTAGTCGTTGAGCCGCTCGCACAGCTCGTGCTCCGTGGTGGCGTAGACCAGTTCGAGCTTCACCCCTGAAGCCTCACCCAGCGCTTCTTTGAGAGTCCGACTGCTCGACCAGGCGCTTGCGACGAGGTACACGCGGAATGTGTTTATAGTGGGCTTGTTCGGGAGCCTCGGGTTAGTCACCGTGCCGGTGTTGCAGGTGCCCGAGCTGCCCACCGAGGCCACGGAGCCGACGATGCGCACGGCGGTATTGACCAGCTCGGGCCTGTCGATCAAGGCGTGGACGACGTTCCACAGGTCCTCCGGCTGGGGCGGCACGTGCTTGGTCAGCCGGTTGACGACGGTAGCGCGCAGGTTCAACCTGGTCTGGATGGTCATGGGCCTATGGCGGTCGTTGTTCCTCGTCAGCTCGGTCTCCACCAGCGCGTGGTACCGTCCGACACTGCTGTTCCACTCGTTCACGAGGTCCTCCAGGGGGATGGTCGTCACTATGTTGTTCTTGGAGCCAATGATGCTGTCGATCACTTTCAGGGCCTCTACCGAGGTTCCCTCGGCTACGTACTGGTTGTAGGTTGAGACGATGCGGGTGAACTTTTCATGGCCGCTCTGGATCTTGGCAAACTCTGCGCACACGTCGCCGATGGCCAGCGGCCTTCGCGAGTCGACCGGTAGCAGGGCCGAGGTGGCGGCTTTGAACGATCCGCACGGCAGGCTCGGCGAGGTCTGGTGGCCGTGGTAGAGATTTAGCTTCTTCTCCGTCACGTCGTCTTGTATCAACGGCGGACTGGTGACTGCTCCGACGTATGCCGTTAGGGCCGGCATTTTCACCCTGGCAGCTAGTGAGTTCCCGTTCATCATCTTTTTGCACTTAGCAGAGTTGCTTTGAGCGCGATGGAACGGAGTCGCCGTTAGTGGGTCTAATGCGGAGACATCAGGCTAATTAAGTAATTATTTAGCCACGCTTGCGCATATAATGTGGAACACCAATAAGAAATAAAGACAGGTTATTTTTCTGTTTTTATTTGGCAAAAAGAGAAAAAAACACATCTCAGACCCACCGCTTCATTCCCAATGCAGTCGATTTTTATTTTGTATTTGTGCGGCCGTCACTTGCTGTCATCGCCGCTGATGTAGGCTGCGTAGTCCTCTAGTCTCATGTCAGGGCCCTGGTCGAACTGCATGCGTGTGCGCCGCAGTGTCACATCGCTGCCCACCTGTAGAGCCAGCCCGAGTGCGGCAGCATCGGGAGCCTCGTCCTTCTCGCCCTCCTGCTGGAGACGCTTGGACTCCTCCAGGATGAGGGCGCGGCGTATAGAGTTCAGTGACTCGCCGTAGATCAGCTTCACAGACATCTTTCCGTGCAGCGCCACAACCTTCGCTGGGCTCTCGAACATGAGCTTGACGTAGGGCTCTGCGGCGGGGAGCACGCAGAGGTTTTCAGCGTACTCCCCCACGCTTCGGTAGAGGTCGGCGACATACTTCAGCACGTAGCGCGGCACGGTCCAACGGTCGTGCTCGATCCTGACCTCCAGCGCAAGCGGGATCAGGCAGTCCGTGAAGGCCATAGCAATCAGCTCCGCCAGGGACTGCAGTGCTAGGTCGTTTCTTTGGCGCAGCGCCCCTTTCTTAGGAGTGCAGAGCCCCTGACTGTTGACTTCATATGTCCCTCTGTGTTCGCAGTGTCTGGCCGACAGTGCACACTCGTCGAGTATGTAAGACCTAGATTCTCGGCAGTACGCACACTCGAACTGGACTCTGTGACACTGCAGCCGCTCCACCACGGGCAGGACGCCACGAGCGTCCGCCTCAATGTACTTGGCATGGGACGTGATGAAGCCGAGAGCGTTGATAATGCTCATGTTGTTCTCCTCCTCATCCTGCGTGTAGCGGCGAGTGAACGGGTACGTGTTGGTCCCGGCGGCGTGTGTCGGGAGCTTGCGCGTCTCCATACCGTGCACCCACTCGCCGGGGTGCACGGAGGGCTCACTGGTGAGCACCCTTCGCGCCTTCGAGTCCATGAGGGTGAACTGGACGGGGACCTCCCTGTGGTCGCCCTCAGCGTAGGCTGTGAGCTCGAGTCTGTCGACCACGAACAGGGGAGTCGTACCGTTAATTCCCACCAGATGGGCCAGCCGAACGTTCACAAACATAGGCGTGTTGGGTTCACACTTGGTGGTGTTGTGGGTGATAAGCACCTCATTGATGCAGAAATTCATGATGTCGCGAGGTATGTCTCCCGTAGTCCAGTCCGCTCTACATGAATAGCCCAGAGTGGACCCGGACAGGCTTGCACCCAAGTCTCGCTTCTCGATTCAGAGACTTTACCTACTTACACCGAGGACAGCCCGGGCTGCCTACATCGGCATTACGTTCATACAAAGTAAGACGATTAAGACTAAGGAGGCGAAGCGACCTAGATGTAGACGCCGGGTTTCTGAGCTGCCTAGGCTAACATTTTGCTGTCTGTTTCAAACCCCCAGGGAGCTACGATTCCAGACCATGATACCGATGAACGGCACAGCGCTCTACGACCTCTTCGCTGAGATGAATTACGAAGACGCGGTCCGGTGCGGCATATTGACAGGCGCCGTCCTCACTGTGGCCCTCATCAGCTGTGTGATTACGGCTTGCTTCTTCAGAGCCAAACAATCCTGAACTTTGTTCTCATGGAGAATCTGTCTGTGCCATATATATATATAATAATAAGAGAATAATCTGTTTGTGCCATATGTATTAAGAATAAACAAACACTGAGACAATGAGATTCGGGTAAAGTGTTCTTTTATTTTCATTTCGGTGGTTAGGCTGGTTCACAGTGGGTCCCAAACACGGAGAGAGTAACAGTTTCCTTCTCATCACCATTCAGATAGGGCACAGGAGGTCTGCGTTGAGAGGGAAAGAAAATCTCCTTCACATTCACCACTGATGTCTCTCTGATTCTCTCGCTCTCACACACAGACTCACATTCACCACTGATGTCTCTCTGATTCTCTCGCTCTCACACACAGACTCACATTCACCACTGATGTCTCTTTGATTCTCCTATCCCTTCGTCCCGCATCCCATCCTCCCATTATTGGCGCACCGTGTCAAGGCCTGTTTTTTCGATGCTGGGGCCTACAGGTTCCACGCTTTTGACGATCCGGGTCTCGTTGCAATCACAGTCGCCCACCGGGAGGGAGCGTATGGTTAGCAGCTGAGCGTTGTCATACTCGCCGAGGCCGTAGCCGCTCGGGGTCCTGAAGTCAAAGCGACGATCTAGGCGGCCGCAGCTCTGGCTCTTGGCACGGTTGTCTTGGCCCAGGGTCTGTGAGACAGACGCTAGCCTGCGGGCCTGGTGGAATCTGCGGACTCCGATATCTGCGGCAGAGGCCTCACGTGTGCCCAGGTTTTCGAGGACCCACGCCTCTTGGTGTTTGCACTCACCCACTGGGCAGGAGCAGACCTCGAAAGGCTGAGCGTTGTCATACTGGCCGAAGCAGTAAGGCTGAGTGTCGGAGCTGCAGTGTTCGTCCTCTTCATCGCTGGAGCACCTCTTTCTCTTGGCTACTTTTGCGGTCATCTGTCGTTGTAAGCGTTCGGTGTCTGGGGGTGGACGGTGATTAGTAGTCATGCCAGCACTCGTCCCAGTACCCGTCTGGGTCAACATGTAGATTGTGTAGCATGCCAAGCATGTTGCTCTGTTGCTGATCCTCTCCGTAAGACCGATTGCTCCTGACAGCGGAAGCGTAGCCCTCCCTGCCGCCGGTGAAAACGGCCTCGGTAGATGTGACCCATGGGTCTTGATATGTAGAGTCGTTCTCGGGCATCTGGGTCGAAGCTGTCTGCCTCCCTGGAAAGCCGGTCTCCTCCGGAGCATTTAACTTATCGAAGTTTAAGGTGTTGGAGAGGGAGAAGGCGCATTCGCACAGCGCCAAAATCCTGCGATGCAGCTCGGCGTGCCGGGCAACAAACTTGTCCCCGTGGAGCTTGCACTGTTCCGCAGGCATGCGGATGAACTGGGTGAAGCTGAATCCCTCGAAGGATCTGGCTAGATAGGTTAGGCCCATGAACTTCAGACACTTGAGAACGAGCGTGTTGCACTCGTCCGTCACCTCTCGCTCACGCTGTGGATGTGGCTCAGGATAAAGAGCCATGGTTTCTGGTATGCAGAGGCTTCCGACATGCAAGTTAATAATCTTCCGGACTCAGGCGTCAGCCACTAACAGCGCCAGCGTTGTGAGCATTCTCGCCAAACAGCTGTTCCGCAGTCGCTGCGCGTACCCCAGTTCGTGGGAATCCTCCTCGACTAGCCACTCTGCCTCCAGGAGCCTCACCTTGGTGATGAGGTGGCTGTCGAGCCTCGTCTGGACGTAGTGGAAGTAGGCCCGGTACAGGGGCTTCAGCGCTGCTCGCAGCGCTGTGCCGTCGTATATGCCCGTACAGTTGATGGACGTCTCCGGCGGCAGCGCAATGTTTGTCTGATCGAGCTGTGCATCCCGGGGCTCCGGAGGAGCCCGGAGTGGGTGTTTAGCATACAGGTTGTGGAACGGCTCACTGCCACCGCCAGCGTGCTGAACGGCATGCGCGCACAGTCTCGCAAGGTTGGCTTCGGCCCTACTGCGGTGCAGGAACATGGCCGTGTAGCTGTCCCGGGTGCCGCGGACGATCTGCTTCGCCACCGTGGCGCGTCGCAGCCTCCTGAAAGCAACGTCCTGGTCGAAGGAGGACACGCGGACGAGGGTTCCGTCACTCCGCAGCCAGAAGGAATTGACGGCGGCGCCAGCCAGGTCGCTGTGAAGTTCACACGTGTCGACGTGCGTGTCGCCCATCAGCTTCCTACTTAGCTCCGCAGACTCTGCGCCAGGACACAGGGGGCCGGTGAAGGCCCAGCAGTACCTGAAGTAAATCTTGGCCGGCAGGGTCACCGCTTCGATGTCCGCTTCCGTCAGGCTGTCAGCAGATGAGGCTGGTGCGGCAAACCCGCCCGATAGTATGTCTCTGTGGGAGCACAGGATGGCGGCGACATCGACGCCACAAGTCTCGTCGTCGTCGTCCTCGCTCAACGGCAGGTGGTGCCCGCCGCTGCAGAACCCAGACGCCATGAGCTCGGACCTGTGCGAGATGAGGTGGCTGCTGACAGCGTCGGTGCCTGACATCCTCGGCGGTGACAGAACGGTGCCACCCTGCGTGGCGACTGACTGCATCAGGATCAGGGTGAACAAGTCGCTCAACGACAAGCGTGACAGACTGCGCGCCCGGCAGCAGCTACTCGAATACAACCGGATCAAGACGGACCGCAAGGTCCTGGCTCTGATGATACGCCAGTTTGGGAAGGGGGAGGCCAAGAAGCGCGTAGACGAGCTGAAGCTGTGCGGCGCAAACCGCGACGACAGGTCGAGCTCGGTGATGGTCCGCTTCGGGCGCGCGATAGACCGGGTCTTTGAATATTTCAGAGGCAAGCACATGCGCATGGAGCCCTTTCAGCTCGAGTTGTTGCGTGGTGTGATGCTGGGCATCACCAAGAAACAGTTCGGAGACTCGCTGTTCAAGTACAAGCACGCGCTGCTGGTCAAGATGCACCTGCACCCATTGGGGTCCGAGCGCTACGACTATACCCGGCCCGGCGTTACTCACGGCCGCGTTGTCGAAACTCTGTTTGCCCGCTACGCCAATCCGTACACGCTGTGCAAGGCCCCGCGGCAGGTCGGCAAGAGCCTGGTGATGACGCTCATATTCGCAGCCGTGCTGCTGCACCTGGAGATCAACGTCATGGTCCAGGCACAGAACAGAGCCATGTGCACCACGCTGAGGATGGGCATCGAGGGGATGATGGCCGAGATGCAGGCGCTCCCCTCCTTCACGGAGGTCGAGAGGCTCCTGGGGGGGCCGTGTGGCAACCCGGAAAACAGGATCTACAAGTTTGACGCCGGATACAGGGAGCCGTCCTATGCGCACTTTCTCTCCTCGGGCAACGACGTGAGTATGGACCGTCGCCTCCGCTTTGCATGCCTCTGCGTCGCTTCGCATGCCTCTTTGCATGCCTCTTTGCATGCCTCTCCGCATGCCTCTTTGTCCTGTGCCCCGCCCTGCTTTGTCACACCTTTACCAGAATGCACATAAGGCTCCCTGTATGGGCCAGGATTCCTCACAATGCTCAGGCGAGGACAGATTTTGACACCGCTTCTGAGCTCCAGCTGACAGGTCCTGAATGAAGAGATTCCAGACCAGGGAGGAGGGCGAGCCCATCGTCCACCTGACCAGAGCATGGGATGGTGTCTCCTGGGATGTGTGGAACACAGCGGCCCACCTGCTGGAAGTGCGCCAGGGCCAGGTCCTCAGGGGCAAGGTCCTCAGGGCCGACATGAGCGGCCTGATCCCTGTCAGGGTAGTCGCTGTGGCAGACTTCTCGATCTTGGGTGAGCAGACTGTCCTTTGCTCCGCTGGGGACCACATTGTTCTCGATGGCTACCCGCAAGCTGCCTCCACCGACGAGCTGACGGCGCTGGTGTCTGCCCAGGGCATAGCCGCGGTAGCGTACCTCGGACGGGGTTTCGCGGACCCAGAGGACCCAGGGCTGTCGCTGGGACAGCGGGCGCACGAGCTGTACGTCGCCGCCGTAACCGAAATGATGGCTACACAACGAGGTGCGGCCAGAGCGTGGCCGAACACCCAGTCACCTTACTATTCTATCGCTCATATGATGGCTGCGCCCTGCAGTCAGTCAGCTTCCAACACCTCATTTCTACCCATCAACTTCTACCTGACCAGCCCAGCTGCAGAAGAAGCAGCAATGATCTCCAAACTTTGTGGTGAGAACTTCCAGTTTCCAACCTACCAAGCCCTCCCTCTTGCCGCCGGACATCAAAGCTTCATGGACTTCCTAAACCCGCTACTTTGGGACACAGCCATGGGTGGGTTTCTCTCTCCAGGACCTCTCAGTTATGTGGAGAGTGATTTTGATGGCCGGGACACCACAGTGCCAGTGCTTCACACCTCACTTCTACCCAACAGTCTGGAGTGTACAGGAGAAGCAGCAAGGTTCTCCAAAGTTTTTCAAGACCTCCCTCTTCCCGCTGGAGACGAAGACCTGATGGACCTCCTCAACACAGCATTTCCAGAAAGTGTCATGGACGCCCTCATGAACGCGGTTTGCTCACTTTCAGACATTGTCATGGAGGCCAGCATGGAGGAGTTTCTCAGTTATATGGACAGTGGTTCTTCTGATGGCCAGGACACCACCACAGTGCCAGCGCTTCAAGAGGCTCAAGGGGGGTCATCGAGGGTGGGAAAGGAACCTGAGAGCCAAGGCCAGACAGTGGAGGCTTCCCTGGAGAGTCCCTGTGTCACAACCACCCAGCCATGGGCCGGTCCTGTAGGGACGGGAGCTGTCCGAGGTGCTGAACACAGCGGTGCCTCAGATCCTGGAGTCCCATCCGTTGCTATCGAAGGTACTCACCAGGATTCCCCAGCCACCCATCGTTTCTCTAGAAGATGTGCTGGCTTGCTGCCGGAAACAATAGGCTGGGAAACCATAAGACATTTTTGAAATGTAATAAAGATTTATTTAAAAAAGTAAATCGGACATTTTTGAAATGTAATAAAGATTTGATTAAAAAGTAAACAATACGGTGGCTCGTGTGAAGTGTGTGTTGGGCTGTCAACAAACCTGTCGCTCCAGCAATTGTGATGTAATCAATGATGTCACTCGAGCAATGATGATGTCATCACTCATGGCACTCGAGCAAGTCTGACGTCATCGGTGATGTCACTCGAGCAATTGTGATGTCATCAGTGATGTCACTCGAACAATTGCGATGTCATTACTGATATCATCAGTGATTGTCATCAGCTGTAATGTCATCAGTGCAGCTAGAAATGAGCATGTGAAGCTACATATTTCTAGTCCTCATAATTAATAGAAATCCAAACCAAAGCAAAATTATTAAATGTAATGAACTGACAACACTGTTCTCACTCCGAGCGCGTAGCATATTGACACTTTGTCCCGTCCCTTGTGCGTCGCTTGTTACTAACACGGTACCCTTGAGCAACCCATTAAACGACTTGGGCTTTCCGACTAAACTCCAATGTAAACCCATGGAAGTCATCTTTGACGCTCATGGCAACTGCTCCCCCTAGTCGTTTCATGGGTCGCTCAAGGGTACCGTATAGTAACAAGCAACGAGGGGATGATGGCCGAGATGCAGGCGCTCCCCTCCTTCACGGAGGTCGAGAGGCTCCTGGGGGGGCCGTGTGGCAACCCGGAAAACAGGATCTACAAGTTTGACGCCGGATACAGGGAGCCGTCCTATGCGCACTTTCCTCGGGCAATGACGTGAGTATGGACCGTCGCCTCCGCTTTGCATGCCTCTGCGTCGCTTCGCATGCCTCTTCGCATGCGTCTTTGCATGCCTCTTTGCATGCCTCTCCGCATGCCTCTTTGTCCTGTGCCCCGCCCTGCTTTGTCACACCTTTACCAGAATGGACATAAGGCTCCCTGTATGGGCCAGGATTCCTCACAATGCTCAGGCGAGGACAGATTTTGACACCGCTTCTGAGCTCCAGCTGACAGGTCCTGAATGAAGAGATTCCGGACCAGGGAGGAGGGCGAGCCCATCGTCCACCTGACCAGAGCATGGGATGGTGTCTCCTGGGATGTGTGGAACACAGCGGCCCACCTGCTGGATGTGCGCCAGGGCCAGGTCCTCAGGGGCAAGGTCCTCAGGGCCGACATGAGCGGCCTGATCCCTGTCAGGGTAGTCGCTGTGGCAGACTTCTCGATCTTGGGTGAGCAGACTGTCCTTTGCTCCGCTGGGGACCACATTGTGCTTGATGGCTACCCGCAAGCTGCCTCCACCGACGAGCTGACGGCGCTGGTGTCTGCCCAGGGCATAGCCGCGGTAGCGTACCTCGGACGGGGTTTCGCGGACCCCGAGGACCCAGGGCTGTCGCTGGGACAGCGGACGCACGAGCTGTACGTCGCCGCCGTAACCGAAATGATGCGTAGAGGCTACGAAATCATGCACCACTACCCCTTGTTCAGCCGCGCGCTGACGATCTACTCTGATGACCTCGGCGTCGCCGATCTCCCCAGCGAGCACGAGATGGTGGCGCCTGGTGGGCTCCTAGACCGCAGCGCCGAGCAACACCGTAGACTCCACGATGTGCAGCTCGTAGGGGACGACCGCCACCTCTACAGCGACTGGAAGTACTCGTGCCGGACAGCCCAGAGGGCCAATGAGAGTACCGGCGAAGTGTCCAGGGCTCGGGAGGACGCCGAGTACGCGGCCACCCCGGCAGATGTCGATGCGGAGGATTCGGGCTCAACCCGTGAAGATGACCCCACCGCGGACCCGCACTCCGATAGTAACTGGCACTCCAACGAGCCCGACCGGGCGCAGGAACCTGCGGTGCATAGGATGAAGCGGTTCAACAAAGCGTGGTCGGTGCTCACGGACGCTCAGCCCGGCCAGCTTTACAAGATAGGCCGGGCCGACGGCGTCGACTTCGACTACCTCGTGTCTTATTGCACGGGGCGCAAGGCTCTGGGCCTAGGGGGGCTGCCAGACCGCAGCTCCTGGGGCGACGTACAGCCGGTGCTGCTCATGGACGACTCGTTCAACCGGCGCCTCGGCAAAAGGTTGTTCAAGTATGTGGTGACTTCCCGCGGCACCCTCAGCCAACTGGGGCCGGACCAGAGGTGCTGCTACAACGAGGTGTTCCTGCCCGGCAGGCCTGTGAGCAGGCTGAACCTAGATATCGACCTCAAGTGCTGCTCCAGACACCACGAGAGGCTCTCGTTAGAGGGCGGGAAGGACACCAAGCTCAGCGTCTGCAGGTCCATGGCAAAAAGCCTGGTCTCGGCCATAATGGATACCCTAAGCTCGATGGGCTCATCGGCGCAGAGGCCGCTGCTGTGTGCGGATGTGGGGAAGGTCGCTGTCTACATGCGGGCGTCAAGCAAGTGCAAACTCAGCCAGAGGATGCTCTGGTACCTGCCGGTGGAGCTGTGCAGCTTCAGCGACATCAATGCGTACCGTGGCCTCATTGAAACGCTGGCCCGCAAGGCCTGCGGCTATGCGCTCCTGTCCACCCCCGAGCGATCGGACCAGTGTGGCCTGTGCGACATAGCCGCAGCTATGCGCGTCAAGTCCCCCGCCCTGTCCCTGCATGTATCACCGCGCAAAGGGCCCAGGCAGTCCGCTGTCGACGTCGGACCGTACACGATCAGGAAGAGCGTGAGGCTGCCCAACTGCCACAATAGCGACGCTGAGGGCAGTACCGCATTCGAGTATGTGGGCACGTTCAACTCCCGCTTCCGCGACCCGGGCTCCGAGAGGCCTGAATCCGTTTCGGTCGGTCTCTCGTCCAACCCCATCTTGTCCGACGTCACCTCGCTGGGCCCGGGGTTCGAGAATGTGGTCTGCTGTGGCAAGCCTGCCCTGTCCAGCTTGCCCTCGGAGGAGATCGATGACAAGCGGGTCAGAGACGCGATAAAAGCTGCGGAAAAGCTGTGGCGTGTCCAAGCCACTGTGGTTAGATCAAGCTCGGGCCTCACCATGGTGCAGGCCAGGCATCAGTCCAACTACCCGTGCCCGATACACGGCAGGGTACACGAACATTTTAGACTGAAGGCAGTGGTTCTGGCCGACGGCCTGAAACACATTTGCCATGTGAACTGATGCTATCGCTGACAATCACAAAAACACACACATCTTTTATTAAAAAGCAAACGTTTGTGCAAAACGGACCTTTTCACAATGGGGCCCAGAGCGCACACGAGGTAGCTCATTGGTTCAGGTCGCCGCTTGTCTAGAGTGTATGTTTTACTTTGTGTGTGAGGAAAAAATAAATGTTTATGGTATAACCAAACACATGTACTGTTGTAATCCCAGGCCTCCCGGTGTGACAATAAAAAAAAAACTATAATGGAATAAAGACATGAAAAATATCTGTGTTGTTGTATAATTGTTCTATTGGAAGGGGATGCTTTTGCACAAGGGGAGTGAAAAACAGAGATTTTTGTCAGACCGGCACATCGATGAGGATGGGATTCGAACCCACGTGTGCAGAGCACAATGAATTAGCAATCCATCGCCTTAACCACTCGGCCACCTCATCGTATAAATATAGGTACATCAGATCTAAATCATATATACACTATCTTGGTCTCTTGCTTTATTGTTCAGTTGCACACAACACAAACAGCAAGATAGGCTAGGCATAGAGTACAGAGTATACGGCCCCGGGTGGAGTACTCGATCGGTCGGAGCCACACAAGAAACCACGCAATAAACATATTCTCATGTCTTATTGTTTTATTGTGATGTGTTCCCTTTCTCAGTAATGTTGACAACATTCAAACAAATACATTCGAGATTTTAGACCAGCTGAACTTCTCCTCCTTTCTCGTCGGTCGCCATCGCCACAGAGCATGCGTCAAGGCGAACTTCTCTTTTTTCCTCCCCAAAATGGAATTGGTAGTGCAGGTCCTGGGAGAGGTCGACAAAACCATTTAACTCCCAAATGGTCATTGAACCGTCTTCTCGTTCCTCCTTCAGAAAACACCCGGGATGGTTCACTTGGTCGGTGAACCGGCCATCCCGAATCAATGCCTCTCGAAGCTCTTCTCCCTTTAGCGCATACACTCGCAGAATCAGCTTTCCCCGCAGGGACATCTTCCTCAGCACCTTGCTCTTTAGCAGATGGCACATCTGGTCTTTCCACGTTACAGTCACGCAGAATGTGACGTAGCGATCTATAGGCTCGTCGGGGTAAAGCAGCTTGTCAGAATGCTTTGTTATGTGACCGTACTTAATCAGCTTGAGCCAGAGCGTTTCGTCAGCATTGACTATGCGACAAGGAGCGTGTGGCGCTAGGATGCTTCCGTCCTCTCTGGTTATCAGAGGATACAACCCATGGGGATTGGTGCCGATTCCCAGCTGCTGTATCGCTTTCTCGATGGTGCAGGCTTTTGCGCACACACGTGCCCAGCTAATGAAGTTCTCCTTCCTAACGTAGAAGCCATGCAGGTGGCCTTCTTCATAGTCACATCGGTGTCCTTCCATGCTTAGCAACGTGCAGAAATCGTATAGGGGCACGGCTACTTATACACACTCAAGCTCCTCCTCCCTCAGACAACAGGCCTCTTCTGTCTCCACCAAGCAGCACTAGGTAGCCAGCCAAGCATGTGAATATCATCCTCTGACAAGTCTGTGTCGCTCTGACAGAACCAATGTCCTCTGACATAAATATAACCCTCTGACAAAGATGCAATCATCTGAAAACAAGATGCAATCCCCCATCCATCTTGCGAACGGTGCCGGGCGCGCAAGGTTTCAGGGGTGGGAGCTCGAGTGCTGGTGCCGTTCTCGCATGAGCGGTCGAGCTGGTGCTCGAGACACGGACACCGACAACTCGCGAACGGTGCCGGGCACGCAAGAGTGCTCGAGAGACCAATAACAAAAATAAAAAACAATATTGTACAAGAATGATCCGAGTATGCTGTGTGACCTGGTGCCGTTCTCGCACGAGTGGTGGAGCTCGTACTCGAGCTTGAGCGCATTGCCTCTCCGTAGAGAGAAGAAAAATCTCAGACACACCGTTTACACTTGATTTTTATTTTTCATTTGTACGTGTGTGAAACACGTACGTGTACGTGTGTGAAGTGAGTACGTACGTACACGTACGTGTACGTGTGTGAAACACTTTGAGCATGTGTCTCATTTTACTTGGTTCAGGATAACAGCCTCTTGAGTCCAAAGATTTCACTTCATCAACAAGGCTGCGGTCACACCAATGCCGGCAATTCCAAGAAGTGCCATCAGCAGTATCCTCACTGTGGACTCGGGGTCATATACCCGAAAGAAATCCACAAAACCGTCCTGAAAAGAAAACATATGTTAGATCGAGAGACAGGACTGAGCACCCATCACTTCTCTGTACAACCGTCGATTATACGATAGTCTCCTTTTCTTCCGCACAACATACAGGATCACGCAAAACGGTTTAGTGTCTCACCCATGAATTGTTTTTGATCAGCCATTCGCGGCAGTCAGAAAGTAGATATCTGGAGATCTCCTCGCCCACCAAGCCAACACACGGTGTCCTGTCTGTCGCCTTCAAGTGCTGAGACAAAACTGCACCAAAGCACACCAGGGTGGCGATGCGACCCCAGTTTATGTTACCATCCTTGAAGACACTGTTTGCTACAGATGTTATCATCGAACCCGTGATGGCGATCTCGTCATCAAATTTGTTGACCAAGCCTTTAAACACACACACACACACACACACACAAACTTAGATTAGCCACAAAAGGCCACAAAAGGTGACTCTGTGTAATGTTCTACAACTTTTTTAATCATTCATTGAACCTTGAGGCAGATTAAGACAAAGGTATTTTGAGAAAACGGGAGGCTGCAGTAGGAAATAGAAAAATG
>NW_028152082.1:222500-223609 GCF_964638095.1 Poromitra crassiceps
ACATAATTCATAGCCCGAACCTGTTTTTGTTGCTCACTTGCGCCCCCTTATGGTCAGAAATAGCCGAACCTGTTTTTGTTGCTCACTTGCGCCCCCTTATGGTCAGAAATAGCCCGAACCTGTTTTTGTTGCTCACTTGCGCCCCCTTATGGTCAGAAATACCATGTGTTTCTGCTCAGTTAAGAGAGAGAGAAAATAATACCATAAATGACATAATTCATAGCCCGAACCTGTTTTTGTTGCTCACTTGCGCCCCCTTATGGTCAGAAATAGCCAAACCTGTTTTTGTTGCTCACTTGCGCCCCCTTATGGTCAGAAATACCATGTGTTTCTGCTCAGTTAAGAGAGAGAGAAAATAATACCATAAATGACGTAATTCATAGCCCGAACCTGTTTTTGTTGCTCATTTGCGCCCCCTTATGGTCAGAAATAGCATGTGTTTCTGCTCAGTTACGCCACCTGCAGGTGAGGAAGACCCCTAAAAAGACAGAAAAAAAAGGATCCTACGAATTACGTTATTCCTAGGAAATGCATGGGGAAATGACAGAAAGTAGCTCTGTGCGAAGGCCTCGTTCTGCATATGACTCGCAGACAGAATGGAAATGAATATAATTAATAGCATAAACCATGTAATTCATAGCTATTAGTTCAGAATTCATAGCCGTAGACCCTAACCCTAAACCTAACTTCTCCCACCCTCCACGCCTAAACCTAACCTCCCTCCAGGGGGAGCAGTTGCCATAAGCGTCAAAGATGACTTCCATGGGTTTGCATTGAGTTTAGTCGGAAAGCCCAAGTCGTTTCATGTGTCGCTCAAGGGTACCATGTTAGTATCAAGTGACGCACAAGGGCCGGGACAAAGCGTCAATATGCTACGTGCTCGGAGTGAGAACGTGTTGTAACTCCAGGTCATGTCCATCAAAGCTGTCGGGTTTGATCAGGAAAGAAAACAAGGTTCCATACTTCTGAAATTCCTGAAACCGTGTTTTGAACTCCGCCTCCAGCACATTGATATATTTGAATGTGTCAGCGGTGTTGATGTTGTGCTGTGCGGACAGCTGTCTGCAGTGTTTGAAGTGGCGGAGCGTTGAGGTAGCAGCGTCACTTGA